>NC_081552.1:80158459-80407900 GCF_963082655.1 Stomoxys calcitrans | reverse complement strand
GAAAACAACTCGACAAATGCGATCCATGGTGGAGGGTAATAAGATTCGGCCCGGCCGAACTTAGCACGCTTTTACTTGTTTTAACCTTCCCATCCTCCCCCTTATTAAATTTTCAAAAACACCAGAACTCAGAAATGGGTAGGGCGATTTAAGCGAAGCTTTGTTTGCACACTAAAAGTAACCTAATACCAAAAATTTGGTATCAAAATTTAGTGTGGGTACCTAGGTGGGCCGTCCCACCCCCAAAACCTGCAAAACGGATTTATAGACCAATTCCTACAATGTTGGTATCAAAACAAAGGTATTTAAAAGTAGAACACTAATCTGACACAATTGTGGGACTAAGTGTTTCGTGAGTCACCGAACCCCTCAAATCGGACATATTTACCGACATGGCAGTATGGATCATAAATGAAAGGTTTTTGGGGCCAGAGCACGATATTAGCTTTCACTTCTGGGACCAAGTCTCTGGGATTCCACCACATCCCTAAAAAGGGAACTTTTACTGACCATTGCAATGTGGCATTTAAATAATAGATGTTTGAGAGTAGAACAAGTGAAAGCGTGGTAAGTTCGGCCGGACCGAATCTTATATACCCTCCACCATGGATCGCATTTGTCAAGTTCTTTGCGCGGTATCTCTTTTAAGGCAAACAAAGAATAATGAATAAGAACTGTTATGTTAGTGGAGCTATATTAGGGTCCCAGATCGGTGGCAGCTATATCAGGATATTAACGATTTAGACCATGCTTAGCACAGTTTGTTTGAAGTGATACCAAAACACTGCGTGCAAAATTTCACTCAAATGGGACGAGAATTGCGCCCTCTAGAGTATCAAGAAGTTAAGATTCCAGATCGGTTTATATGACAGCTATACCAGATTATGTACCGATTTGAGCCATACTAAGCACATTTGGTTGGAAGTCATAACAAAACACATAATGCAAAATTACAGCCAAATCGAATAGGAATTGAGCCCTCTTAATGCTGAAGAATTCAAGACCCCGGATCGTTTATATGGCATCTCTAACAGGTTATGAACCGATTTGGACCATATTTAGCACAGTTGTTGGAAGTGACACCTTAACACCGTGTGAAAAATTTCACATTTCACATTTCATTTCATTTATTTAACACCAAGCACAACAAGATTATATCTTATATTTTACTGTGCTGGTTCACAGCAGTGCAGTTTCATCAATTAATTCCATTATAAACTATAACTTATAAAAAAATAAATAAATAATTTAATTATAACTTATACTACTAGACTACATACAATTTATACTTATAATAATCATGTAGCTCCTTTTTGAATTCAATAGCATTGCTTACGAGTTGTATATATGATGGGAGGGTGTTCCAGAGACGAATACTGTTTACAATAAATTGCCTTTCAGTGATTTGAGATTCAAATCTAGGTTGAATCAGTTTGCGCCCTCGATTTGATCTAGCAAATTGTAGGTGTTTGTAAAGATATTCAGGTTCTTTGTTATAAAAAACCTTATGTAGTAATTGCAAGCATTTAACATTTAGTAAATTTTCAACTGAAAGATCAAAAATCTGATAAGCAAATTGTGATATGTGGTCATACCGTGGTCTGTTGTATACATATCGTGCAATATCATTGTAGGCAACTTTGATTTTCCTATTGTCATCAGCACAGCAACTTGCAAATAATTCACAATTATATAGAAGAGTTGGGATTAAGTAAGATTTAGCAAAAAGCATACGAATTTCGAAAGGAGTTGACAGACGAGCTGCCCACATATTCCGCAGCATACCACGAACTTTTCCCACAGCTGCATTTATATGATTCGTCCAAGTTAAGGTAGAGTTGAATGTTAAACCCAAGTTTGTTGCTGCTTGAACACGGTTTACAATCGTGTTCTCAATCTTTACTTCAACTTGGTCAGGGATTGTTACACTTCTTTTGTGTATGATGATCAGCTTAGATTTGGTAGGATTTAAACGTAAGGCATTATTAATAGCCCAACAATATATTAAATTCAAATCATTATTTACATTAGAAATACATGTTTGAAAGTCATTCAGTTTCGTGCAGGTATACAGTTGAACGTCATCAGCATACATTTGTATCTTACATGTTAAAGGTACATCGGGCAGATCATTAATGTACATGGTGAATAACAATGGGCCCAAGATTGAGCCTTGGGGCACACCATTTGGAACATGAAGCGTATTTGACCAGATATCATTACAATATACGGACTGAGATCTTTGAGACAGGTACGATGATATCAGTTGACAGGCAGTTCGGGAAAAATTAAATAGTTTTGAGAGCTTGACTACAAGAATTTGATGGTTTACAGTATCAAATGCTTTACTGTGATCCAATAGAAGGAGAAAAGATACCATCTTGTTGTCCATATTTTGTCTAATATTTTCAACAAAGTCTATTAAGACAGATGTGCAACTTCTCTTTTTTCTAAAACCAGATTGCCATTCTGATAATAGATTTTGAGTGCACAGGAATTGTTCGATTTGATTCGCCATTATGCATTCTAGCGCTTTGGATAAGAACGGTAAGATTGCAATGGGGCGGTATTCATTATTCGATTTTCTAGTCGGTATGATTTTAGCGAGCTTCCATTCATGCGGAAAGGTGGACTTGGTCAGAACAGTATTGAAAATATATGTTACATATGGCAGCAATTTTGGCATGATAATTTTGATAAATCTTGGATTTAATCCGTCAGTTCCAGTTGCACCAGATTTTATTGAGAGTATGCTGTTCAAAACGTCAGTTTGGTCTACACAGCAAAAGGAAAATGGATTTTCCACTTGTACAGTGTTCATATTTTCATATATATTTTCATGGGGACATATAGAGCAAACAGATACAAAATGCTCATTCAGTTCATTGATGTTTAGATTGGGCGGAAAGTTGGTGTTGGTTTTCGCTCCTATGCCAATTTTACGAATTTCCTTCCATTTAGATCTGCTGTTAACAGCATTCAGAAATTTTTTCCGAAAGAATAGCGTTTTGGCCTCGTTTATGCTTTTCCCAACATTTCGCCTGGCACACTTAAAGCGCTCATGCAGTTGTGTTGTTCTGTATCGTTTCCATCGTTTGTATGCAATATTTCTTTCATCGATTATCTCCCGCAATAACAATATCATTATATCGTAATGATATTCTTTCAAGGCACGATATCAGCATGTCAAACGGTGTGCTGCTGTTGGGCCTATATACACATCCAATAAGCATTGACGAGTTAGAAATGCCAGTTATTTCAACAAAGAGGTATTCAATACAGTTGCCTTGCTCAGACTTCAGTTTTATAGTACCGTGGATACAGTTTTTTAAATATATTGCAACTCCACCAGCATGGGAGTGCCTATCAGCTCTCAAAACTTTATATCCCGGTAAAGAGTACAAATTGTCAGATATTTCAGGATGGAACCAGGTTTCGGATATACATATTATATCTATATCAGAGTTAACAAATATATCACGAAGTTCATCTAATTTATTATTTAGACTTTGGGCATTGATGTGGACAATCGTTAATCCTGATTTCTGGTTTTTAAGAATTCTAATCATACAGGTATTTGGAAGTTAAGTACACATCTGTTAAAGAATCCAATGTGTCAACGGGGCCTCCCTTACCTTTAAAACCCAGCCGCCCTGCCGTTCAGCAGGACATGTATATCGCGACAATAAATAACTCTAATAATTTTTCTTTTGGGTCAAAGCGTCGGGAGGACCGTCACTCTCCTCCCAATAAAAACAACACAAAACTATCACGTAGGATGACCGAGAAAATATTGTACTCAAATGAGAGGACGTGTAGGAGGGAAATCCCTTTCCCCCTATCCTACCCAAAAATAATATATGAAGGCCGACCAGGATCGAATAGGACAGCAATAAAAAGTCTTTGGTAGTAGAGTATACTTTTAACCCTAAAATTGGAATAGACACAGAAGGGCCTACGGATCTTTAAAAATGTGGTATCACAAGTGGTAACTTTGAAATATGACTTTAATTGTAGTCAGATGTGTGGATCTGAACGAGATGTTGCCCTGAAAAACTTGATCTCCACCTTCAAAATGCTTCACATTATAGGGCTCAATCGAAATCGTGCTCTAGCACGATGCTGATATTATTTCATTGTCCGCCCCCTAAACTCCCTTCAAACCGGCCATGTTTGCCTACTATGGCAATAAATAATAGGTTTTTGATAGTAGAAAATGAATTTCGTATTCAATTTTGAGGCCAAGTATTTGGAGGTCGTCTCACCCCATAAACGGGGCGAAATTTAGTTTGTTTATAATAACTCTAAAGATAAATTTGGTATCCTTATTAAGGATGGGATATTTAGGGGCCCGCTGCACCCCCAAAGCCCATCAAATGGAATTACGAACCAATTATGACAATATGAGGCTCAAATGAATGGACACGAATCTGATATACGGGCGTTTATCTCACCCCCTTACCGAATATATTTACCGACCACAGTAAAAGCTCAAATGAAAGGTACTTGGGTTTGGAGCACGAAAATGATATCCACATTGGGGCGCAATATGTAAAAGGCTGTACCAGCACCCCAAAACAGTACTTATTTCCTGACTCAGATAAAATAAGAGAGTGAATATCTTATATAAAAATCAATTTGTGTTTGTTTGCAGGTTTGTTTGTTTGTGTGTTCCTTATAGACTCAGGTCCACCCCTTTCCCAAAACACCCCCCAAACAGGACTTATTTACTGACCATGGGAATATAGGGCTTAAATAAAAGGTATTTGAGTGCAGAATTAGAATCCGATATCCAAATATGAGACCAAGTGTTTATTTTCAACAATTAAAGAGCTTTCAGTGATATATCATGCTACGAAAATAGTATATCGGTTGACTAACAATTTAACAATATAAGTGCCTTTATCAGAATTCCATATGATCTTTATGGGTCTACGAATTTAAGTTTGGATGTAAGGTGTACTCCATTCTTAAAATATTTTATTTCAGCCCGATATTCTAATGATGTCTGCTTTAGGGGTGTTTTCGGGGATGAGGTGGTACCCCAGATACTTGGCCCTGAAAAATATCAGCATCGTGCTCTTCTCTCAAATACCATTTATTTAAACGCATTTTTCAATTGGTTTTGAGGGCAGTTTACAGGATGAGGCGTCCCCCAAACACACGGCTTCAAGATTGGTTATCAAATTCGTTTTCTAATCTCAAATAACTTCCATTTGAACCACATATTGGCATGGTCGAAAAATTTGTATCCCTTTGGGGAAGTTTTGGGGAAGCAGGGTCCAACATTTGGAATCAAATTCGTATTCTACTTCCAAATACCGTTTTTGAGGACCATATTGCGAAAGTCAGTAAAGAATTGCTGTTTGTGGGGTATTTTGGGAAAAGGGGTAGACCCCCAGAAAATTGGTCCGGAAAATGAGTATCAATTCTTGCTCTACCCCCCAATTCCTTTCATTTGAGCCCTAAATTGACATGGTCGGTAAATATGCCCGATTTAGGGGTGTTTTGAAGAGTGGGTGTTTTATGGTGGTGGGACGTCCCCTAGACAGTTGGTCCCGAATGATGATGTCAGATTCATGGTTTACTCCCAAATACCCTTCATTTGAGCTCCATTTTTCCATAGTCGGCAAACATGTTCGGTTTGGGGAGTGTGTTGGGGGATGGGGTGACTTGGCTTTGAAAATATATTTAAGATTCGTGTTCTACTTTAAAATACCTTTTATTTGAGCATCATATTGCAATATCACCAAATACTTCCTATTGGAGTGGTGTTATGAAGGTGGAGTGACCATAGATACAAACATTGATATCAGATTCGTGCTTTACTTCCAAAAACCTTTCATTTGAGTCCCATATTGCTATGGTCGTAAATTTGTCTCCTTTGGGGTATGTTCTCGGGGATGGGCGGTCCCCATACACTTGGTCCAACTGAATATAAGATTCGTTTTCTACACACAAATACTGTTTATTTAAGCCCCATTTTGCCGTGGTCAGTAAATAAGTTCTGTTTGGCGGGTGTTTTGGAGAAAGGGAGGACCCCCAGAAACTTTGACCCAATTTTGGATATCAGATTCGTATTTTACTCGCAAATACCCTTCATTTAAGTTCCATTTGACATGGTCGGTAAATATATCAGATTTTGGGGTTGTTTTGGGGGTTGGGGTGGTCCCTCAAAGACTTGGTCCGACAATTGGATATCATATACGTTTCTAATCTTAAATACCTTTCATTTGAGTCCCATATGATTCCATATGATGGGCCCCTCCCCTCTATGTACCCCATCCTAAATTTGGGTACCAAATTTTTGTTTGTAGGTTACTATAAGAGAGCATACCACATTTCGCTTAATTCGCAACTCCCATCTCCGAGATCTGGCGTTTCTGAAAATTAAGGATGGAGGGTCCGCTTCCCCTTCAGATATCAAAAAAGTTGATCCTGTTTTCACCACAGGATCAATATGCACCATCAGTGAAAATTTCAAGAAAATCGGTTCACCCGTTTCTGAGCCTATAAGGAACACACAAACAAACAAACAAACACAAATTGATTTTTAAATGTAAGAAGATTTTGACATTTTCTAAGTCTGCCTTTTTTCAAAATATTTGTTTATTTGATTTTTTGTATGTCTGTATCTTTGTTATTTTTTTTTACACATTGTAGGGAGTTGTCCGGAAGGTATTCGGAAGTAGAATACAAATTTGATATCACAGTTTTGATCCAAGGAACTGGAGGACCGCCGCGACGCCAAAAACTTTTTTTGTTTATTGGACGATAATGACAATATGGGACTCGAATGAAAGTTATTCGGGATTAGATTACGAATATGGTCAGGAAGGAGATATAGGCTTTATAATTTGTTGATATCGGATGAGGGGCGTACCCTTACCCAATAAGTACGACTCAAAAAGAAACAAGTAAAAAGCCGTTAGGTTCGGCCGGGCCGAACTTTGGATACCCACCACCTCGTGTATATATGTAATCCACCTTTTATCAAAATCCGGTGAAAATTGCATACCTTATGTCCCATAGCCGTTATATCGAAATATGATCCGATTTGGACCAAATACTAATAAGTACAAGTCATTGTTCAATTGTGTATAGCAAAATATTGGTCTTTTTAGTAGCTATATCTAAAAATAAACCGATCTGAACCATATACAACATGGATGTCGAAAAGCCTAACATGAGTCAAAGTGTAAAATTTCAGTTAAATCGGATTATAAATGCGCCTTTTTTGGGGCCAAGACCTTAAATCGAGATATCGGTTTATATGGCAGCTTTATGCAAATCTTGATCGATGTAGACGAAATTCCAGAAATATGTGGAGGGTCTTAACTTAACACTCTGTCCCAAATTTCGGCATCATCGGACAATAAATGCGCCTTTTATGGGCCCAAAACATTAAATCGAAAGATTGGTATATATGGCAGCGTTGTCCAAATCTGAACCGATTGCGGCGAATTCGGACAATAAATGCGACTTTTGTGGGCTCAAAACCTAACCGAGAGATCGGTCTATATGGCAGCTATATCAAAATCTGGACCGATGTGGACCAAATTGACGAAGGATGTCGAAGGGCCTAACTTAACTCACTGTCCTTAATTTCAGCAAAATCGGATAATAAATGTGGCTTTTATGGTCCTAAGACCCTAAATCGGCGGGTCGGTCTATATTGGGGCTATATCAAGATATAGTCCGATATAGCCCATCTTCGAACTTAACCTGCTTATGGACAAAAAAGAATCTGTGCAAAGTTTCAGCTCAATATCTCTATTTTTGAAGACTGTAGTGTGATTTCAACAGACAGACGGATAGACATATCTAGATCGTCGTAGAATTTTTCGTTGATCAAAAATATATATACCATTTAGGGTCGGAAATGGATATTTCGATGTGCTGCAAACGGTATGACAAAATGAATATACCCCCAACCTTCGGTGGTGGGTATAAAAAGGACTAGTCGTTAAAATATGGTAATCAAATGAAAGGTATTCAGGAGTAGAGTACGAATTTTACATCAACAAGTAAAAAGGCGTTAAGTTCGGCCGGGCCGAACTTTGGATACCCACCACCTCGGGTATATATGTAAACCACCTTTCATAAATATTCAGTGAAAATTTCATACCTTATACTCATATAAATTTCATACCTCATACCGATCTGAACTATATACGACACGGATGTCGAAAAGCCGAACATAAGTCACTGTGTCAAATTTCAGTGAAATGGGATTATAAATGTGCATTTTATGGGGCCAAGACTTTAAATCGAGATATCGGTCTACATGGCAGCTATATCCAATATCTGGACCGATTTGGGCCAAGTTGCATTAACATGTCGAAGAGCCTAACATTAAGCACTGTCCCAAATTTCGGCGAAATCGGACAAAAAATGCCTCTTTTATGGGCCCTAAACCTTAAATCCAGAGATCGGTCTATATGGCAGCTATATTCAAATCTGGACTGATCTGGGCAAAATTGAAGAAGGACGTCGAAGAGCCTAACCAAACTCACTGTCTCAAATTTCAGCGACATCGGCCAATAAATGCGTCTTTTATGGCCCCAAAACCTGAAACCTAGATATCGGTCTATATGGCAGCTATATCCAAATCTGGACCGATCTGTGCGATATTGCAGAAGTATGTCAAGGGGCTTAACTTAACTCACCGTTCCAAATTTCGGGGACATCGGGCAATAAATGAGCATTTTATGGGCCCAAAACCATAAATCAAGAAATCGGTCTATATGGCAGCTATATCCAAATTTGAACCGATCTGGACCAAATTGAAGAAATATGTCAAAGTGCCTAACACATCTCACTGTCCCAAATTTCAGCAAAATCGGATAATGAATGTGGCTATTATGGGCCTTACACCATAAATCGCAGGATCGATCTATATGGCAGCTATATCCAAATCTGGACCGATCTGAGCCAAATTAACGAAGGATGTCGATGGGCCTTACACAATTCACTGTCCAGAATTTCATCAAAATCGGATAATAAATGTGGCTTTTGTGGGCCTAAGACCCTAAACTGGAGGATCGGTCTATATGGCAGCTATATCCAAATCTGAACCGATCTGGACCAATTTAAAGAAACATGTCAAGGGGCCTAAGGCAACTCATTGCCCCAAATTTCAGCGAAATCGGACCATAAATGTGGCTTTTATGGGCCTTAGACCCTAAATCGGAGGATCGGTCTATATGGCAGCTATATCCAAATCTGGACCGATCTGAGCCAAATTGACAAAGGATGTCGAAGGGCCTAACACAACTCACTGTCCCAAATTTCAGCGAAATCGGACCATAAATGTGGCTTTTATGGGCCTTAGACCCTAAATCGGAGGATCGGTCTATATGGCAGCTATATCCAAATCTGGACCGATCTGAGCCAAATTGACAAAGGATGTCGAAGGGCCTAACACAACTCACTGTCCCAAATTTCAACAAAATCGGATAATAAATGTGGCTTTTATGGGCTTAAGACCCTAAATCGGCGGATCGGTCTATATGGGGGCTATATCAAGATATAGTCCGATATAGCCCATCTTCGAACTTAACCTGCTTATGGACAAAAGAAGAATCTGTGCAAAATTTCAGCTCAATATCTCTATTTTTAAAGACTGTAGCGTGATTTCAACAGACAGACGGACAGACGGACAGACGGACGGACATGGCTAGATCGTCTTAGATTTTTACGCTGATCAAGAATATATATACTTTATAGGGTCGGAAATGGATATTTCGATGTGTTGCAAACGGAATGACAAAATGAATATACCCCCATCCTTCGGTGGTGGGTATAAAAATATGTTCAAGTAACTGGGGGGCCGACCCGATTTAAAAACACCTTAAAATAATTTTATTGGAAAATAATGAGAATATTGGACTCGAATAAAAGGTATTCGGGAGTAGATAACGAAGATGACATAAAAAATGAGGTCAAAATGATTGGGGGTCGCCCACAACCAAAAAGCCGCCCAAATGGGACTATTACTCGATCATAGCTGTATTAGACTCAAGTTTATGGTATTTGGGAGCCGATTACTAATATCACATCAAATCGCCTCCAATAGGTTATTTGACCCATAAAAACAATAAGAATCAAGTGATATATATTCAAATTTGTGCTCAAGTGGCAGATGGTGTGTGACGCACAATCATGACAATGTGGGGATTAAATGAAAGGTATTAGGTTGTGGACTGTGAATCAGATATCTTTATTCTGCTCATATATCTGGCGGACCACCTCACCCCAAAACAGTCGATCAATCATAATGACCTAAAATGTTACTGTGTTGGCCGCCATAGCCCCAAAAATTATGAAGTTCAACCTGATAGGACAAGGGGTTCATCGATAAGGGGCATTCTTTTCCTAGACAAGTCTAAAGGACGTGCTTCTGGGCAAAACTTTTTTGTTCAAAATCAAAATTGATCTTACAGCATTTACATTTGTTATAACAATCTATTGGTCTTTTAAATAAAGAAAACAATAAAAATAAACCGATCTGAACTATACACGACACGGATATCGAACAGCATAACATAAGTCAGTATGTCAAATTTCAGTGAAATCGGAATAAAAATGAGCCTTTTATGGGGCCAAGACTTTAAATCGAGAGATCGGTCTATATGGCAGCTATATGCAAATCTTGATCGATCTAGACCAAATTGCAGAATTATGAGGAGGGGCTTAACTTAACCCTTTGTCTCAAATTTCGGCAACATCGGACAATAAATGCGCTTTTTATGGCCCACAAAACCTAAAACCGAGAGATCGGTCTATATGGCAGCTATATCCAAATCTGGACCGATCTGTGCGATAATGCAGAAGTATGTCAAGGGACTCAACTTATCTTACTGTACCAAATTTCAGCAAAATCGGATAATAAATGTGACTTTTATGGACCTAAGACTATAAATCGGAGGATCGGTCTATATGGCAGCTACATCCAAATCTGGATCGATCTGAGCCAAATTGACGAAGGATGTTGAAGGGCCTAACACAACTCACTGTCCCAAATGTCAGCAAAATCGGATACTAAATGTGCCTTTATGGGCCTAAGACCCTAAATCGGCGGATCGGTCTATACGGGGGCTATATCAAGATATAGTCCGATATAGCCCATCATCGAACTTAAACTGCTTATGGACAAAAAAGATTCTGTACAAAGTTTCAGCTCAATATCTCTATTTTGAAGACTGTAGCGTGATCTCAACAAACAGACGGACGGACATGTCTAGATCGTCTAAGATTTTTACACTGATCAAGAATATATATACTTCATAGGGTCGGAAATGGATATTTCGACCCTCCCCCTCCCCCTAATATTCAAAAACACCAGATCTCGGCGATGGGTAGGCCGATTTAATGAAATTTTATTTGCACACTTATAGTAACCTAAAAACAATCAAAATCTAAGGGAGTGCCTACGGGGGCCGCCTACCCCAAAGCCGCCAAACGGATCTATGGGCCAAACACTACAATAGGATTTCGTGGGTCACCCCACTCCCAAAAGAACCTTCAAATTAGACTTAATTGCCGACCATAGTATTATGGATTATAAATGAAGGGTGTTTGGGAGTAGAGCAGGAAATTGACTTTCACTTCTGGGACCAAGTCTCTTTTACTGACCATTGCAATGTGGCATTTAAAAAAGAGGTATTTCGCCATATCGCCAAATCTTGGAAATGGGCGGTTCGATTTAAGCGAAATTGTGAGTGCTCTCTTATAGTTACCTACAAACAAAAATTTGGTACTCAAATTTCAGATGGGGAACCTAGGGGTGGGCGCTCCACCCCAAAACCTATCAAATATATATATACATCAATCACACCAATATGGGACTGAAATGAAAGGTATTTAAGATTAGAAAACGTATATGATATCCAGTTGTCGGACCAAGTGTTTGGGGGACCACCCCAACCCCCAAAACGCTCCGAAATCGGACATATTGACCGACTATGGCAATATAGGACTTAAATGAAAGGTTTGCGAGTAAAATACTAATCTGATTTCCAATTCGGGACAAAGTTTCGGGGGTGCTCCCCCTCCCCAAAACACCCTCCAAACAGGACTTTACTGACCACGGCAATATGAGGCTTAAATAAAAGTTGTTTGTGTGTAGCGAACGAATCTGATATCCAGATGTGGGACCAAGTGTATGGAGGATCGCCCATCCCCGACAACATACCCCAAAGAAGACAAATTTGCGACCATAGCAATATGGGACTCAAATGAAAGGTTTTTTGAAGTAAGCCACGAATTTGATATCAATGTTCGAGAAAAGTATCTATGGGGCCACCCCACCCTCATAACACCACCCAAATAGGAAGTATTTGCTGATATTGCAATATGAGGCTCAAATTGAAGGTATTTTAGAGTAGAACACGTATCTGATATATATTTTCAAGGCCAAGTCAAAGAGTGGCCGCTCCATCCCCCAAAACACTCCCCAAACCGAACGCGTTTGCCGCCTATGAAAAATGTAGCTCAAATGAAGGGTATTTGACATCAACATTCGGGACCAACTATCTAGGGAACGTCCCACCACCATAACAACCTCCAAGCAAGACGTATTTGCTCACCAAGACAATTTGGGTCTTCAAGACTGTGGAACTCGATATTCATAGTTTTTAGGGCCCATACCCCAAACCGGACATATTTGCTGACTTGTTCAATAAGAGATTTAAGTGAATGGTATTTGAGATCATAAAACGAATTTTATATCCAATTTTAAGGCCAATGGCAATAAGGCAATAAATGAGAGGACGTGTAGGAGGACATTCCCCATCCCGTATCCTACGCAAAAAAAAGGAACTCAAAACAAGTAAAAAGGCGTTAAGTTCGGCCGGGCCGAACTTTGGATACCCACCACCTCGCGTATATATATAAACCATCTTTCGTCAAAATCAGCTATATCACTATATATTCAGATCTCTTTGGTAGTCCGAGGTCTTTGGTAGTACAGTACGCTTTTTACCCTCAAATTGGGATGGTCACAGGAGGACCTGCGGATTTCTTAGAATGTGGTATCCCAAGTTGTCGCTTTGAAATATGATTTTGAATGTAGATAACCAATACAACAAATTTATTAGTGTGAATCTAAACGAGACCCGAGTTCTATCACTACGTTGATATAACTTCAGGGTCCTCTTCTAAACTCCCTTCAAACCGGTCATGATTGCCTACTCTGGCGATAAATAATAGGAATTTGATAGTAGAAAACGAATTTGATATCCAAATTTGAGGTCAAATGTTTGGTGGTCGTGTCACCCCATAAACTCACCCTAAACCAACGGTAATTGGGGCTTAAATGAAAGAAATTTGAGAGCAGAGCACTATGCTGATATTTTTTCATGGCTATGTACGTGGGAGGCCGCCCTACCCTGCGTACCCCTCAAACTGAACATATTTGTGCATTATGGCAAAAAGGGGCTCAAATCTGTATCTGTTTCATCAGTGTTTCAGGGACGCCTCACCTCATAAACTGCCCCTAAACCACACACCGACTATAGCAAGAACTATAGTAGCTCCAATGTGGTTTTTGGGAGTGGAGTATGAACCTTTGTATGAACCTGAAAGACTTACCAGAACCTCCAAACAGGTCTAATTTCCAGATAAAATAAGAGAGTAAAAGAAGGCGCAATATGTACGAACTTCAAAAAATTGTCTTGTCGTCCGGTGTATGCTCTCAATGTGTATGCGTATTGAAAATTTCAGACATTTAGCTCAATCCGTAAACAAAGTTCCATTTTATACGTTTTAGTATTTAAATATACAAATTTTTATACCCTCCACCATAGGATGGTTGGTATACTAATTTCGTCATTCTGTTTGTAACTACTCGAAATATTCGTCTGAGACCCCATAAAGTATATATATTCTTGATCGTCGCGACATTTTATGTCGATCTAGCCATGTCCGTCCGTCTGTCCGTCCGTCCGTCCGTCCGTCTGTCTGTCGAAAGCACGCTAACTTCCGAAGGAGTAAAGCTAGCCGCTTGAAATTTTGCACAAATACTTCTTATTAGTGTAGGTCGGTTGGTATTGTAAATGGGCCATATCGGTCCATGTTTTGATATAGCTGCCATATAAACCGATCTTGGGTCTTGACTTCTTGAGCCTCTAGAGTGTGCAATTCTTATCCGATTGGGATCAAATTTTGCACGACGTATTTTGCTATGATATCCAATAACTGTGCCAAGTATGGTTAACATCGGTCCATAACCTGACATAGCTACCATATAAACCGATCTTGGGTCTTGACTTCTTGAGCCTCTAGAGTGCGCAATTCTTATCCGATTGGAATGAAATTTTGCACGACATGTTTTGTTATGATATCCAATAACTGTGCCAAGTATGGTTCACATCGATCTATAACCTGATATAGCTGCCATATAAACCGATCTTGGGTCTTGACTTCTTGAGCCTCTAGAGTGCGCAATTCTTATCCGATTGGGATGAAATTTTGCACGACGTGTTTTGCAATGATATCCAATAACTGTGCCAAGTATGGTTCACATCGGTCCATAACCTGATGTAGCTGCCATAAAAACCGATCTTGGGTCTTGACTTCTTGGGCCTCTAGAGAGCGCAATTCTTATCCGATTTGCCTGAAATTTTGTACGACGGATCCTCTCATGACCGTCAACATACGTGTTTATTAGGGTCAGAATCGGTCTATAGCCCGATACAGCTCCCATATATTTTACTTTTTGAGGCCCCAACATATAATTTAATTGTGGTCTAAACCGGATCATATCTTGATATCGCTCTAATAGCAGAGCAAATCTTTTTTTATATCATTTTTTGCCTAAGAAGAAATGCCGGGAAAAGAACTGACAAATGCGCTCCATGGTGGAGGGTATATAAGATTCGGCCCGGCCGATCTGAGCACGCTTTTACTTGTTAAAAATCACCTTGTCCCCCGATATGAACTGTCGCAAAGATACTGCATCCCGATTTTGAGAGCTGTAGGTCAATTTGTTAAGAAAGTTAAATTGTTGACCTTTTAGTACTTTAATATACGTATTTCAAGAAATTCTTCTAGCCGGCTGGTGTATACTCTTAAGGTGTACCTGTATCCCAAATTTCAGAGCTCTAGCGTAGTTCGTAAAAAGTACTATTTTGTACGTTTTAGAACTTAAATGAACAAATTTCGAAAAATCACCTTGTCCTCCGATATATACTGTCAAGTGTAACTATGTCCCAATTTTGAGAGCTTTAGCTCAATTCTTTAAAAAAAAAAACCATTTTGTACGTTTTAGTACCTTAATGTACAAATTTCAAAAAATTCTTCTAAACGGCCATACCTCCCAAATTTAAGAGCTCTAGCTCAGTTCATGCAGAAAGTGTCATTTTGTTGCTTTTAGTACCTACATAGAGCGATACGTATATATGAGAGCTATGTGCGCATCTTATCCGATTTGGATAAAACTGAGCAGAGATGTGTCTCTGATAAAAAATTTATATGGGCAAAATTTCGTGACGAGTGGGTAACAAATGCGAAATGTGCCTTGATTACAAGACACGGACAGACAGAAAGGCAGATTAGCGGCCAAACGGACATGACTAGATAGAACAATGAACTAATTCTGAATCGATCGATACAATTTTACATACAAGACTAATGCATGTAGATGTAACTTGTGTTTAACTAACAATAAATTCCATATAAATGTTTACTTTATGCTCAAATTGAATTCCAAGATTTAAAATCATCCAATGGATCCAAAAAACAAGTAAAAGCGTGCTTAGTTAGGCCAGGCCGAATCTTATATACCCTCCACCATGGATCGCATTTGTCGAGTTCTTTTCCCGCCATCTCTTCTTAGGCAAAACAGGATATAAGAAAAGATTGGCTCTGCTATTAGAGCGATATCAAGATATGGTCCTGTTTGGACCACAATAAAATTATATGTTGGAGACCTGAGTAAAATGTCAGCCAATTCGAATAAGAATTGCGCCCTTTGGGGGCTCATGAAGTAAAATAGAGAGATCGACTTATATGGGATCTGTATCGGGTTATAGACCGATTCAGACCATAATAAACACGTATGTTGATGGTCATGAGAGAATCCGTCGTACAAAATTTCAGGCAAATCGGATAATAATTGCGACCTCTAGAGGCTCTAGAGGCTCAAAAAGTCAAGATCCCAGATCGGTTTATATGGCAGCTATATCAGGTTATGGACCGATTTGAACAATACTTGGCACAGTTGTTGGATATCATAACAATACATGTCGTGCAAAATTTCATTCCAATCGGATAAGAATTGCGCACTCTAGAGGCTCAAGAAGTCAAGACCCAAGATCGGTTTATATGGCAGCTATATCAAAACATGGACCGATATGGCCCATTTACGATACCAACCGATCTACACTAATAAGAAGTATTTGTGCAAAATTTCAAGAGGCTAGCTTTACTACTTCGAAAGTTAGAGTGCTTTCGACATACAGAGGGGCGGACGGACGGACATGGCTAGATCGACATAAAATTTTACGACGATCAAGAATATATATATTTATGGGGTCTCAGATGAATATTTCGACTTGTTACAAACAGAATGACGAAATTAGTATACCCCCCATCCTATGGTGGAGGGTATAAAAATCATTTTTTTCGTTATCGGTAACCTATTGTTAGTCGTATTTTACTTATTGGGATCAAAAGGAAAAAAATGGAGGAAATGTGTTTCAAAAAAAAAAAAACGCTTTTTGTTTTTTGGGACACTCCTTCCAGACACCCTAAGACTCGAGTATATACTTCAGGATGTTCTACGTATAACAGCGAAGTGGGCTACCGAAACTGGCTTAGGCGTTAATCCGTCTAAGGGTTGGTTTTCTGTTCTGCTTTCGGAATATTCGCTGAAATGTTTAATTATTTCGCTAGCGAAATTTGACAGCAATAATTTGTTTTTATTATATTTACATACCAAAATACGTTTTTTATCTGCACTTATGGATTTATATTTTTTCGCAAATAAATAAAATAACAAAAAAGACAGAAAACCCAATAAAACAAACAAAATGATGCCAACAATGGTTTCAAGCGTTGTGACTAAAATTTCGTCTTGCTATTTTCCTCATTATTAACAGAGTACTACTTTTTCGCCTATTTATCCCAACGTTTCGCCGACGTTTTTTTATATGGAGTTATATAGCATTCCGCATGAAAATCTGAACAGAATACTCAGCTTAAGACGGATGTTGTTCTTTTCAAGCTATCCACAGGAGAGAATATTCCATTTACTCAAAACGCCAAATTCCTGGGGGTTTTGCTGGACACCAAATCGAACTCCAAACATTTTGGAAAGGGCAAGAAATGCAACTCTTGCCCTATACGCCTGCAAGAGAGTAATTGGCAAATGTTGGGAAATTACACCGCGTGTCATTCACTGCAGTTATCAGACCTATAACGCTATATAGTGTTGTGGTCTGGTGGACGGCGCTTCAAAAGTCCACCTACTGTTCAATACTCAACACTGAGGACAACACCATGTGATTAACTGAAATTAAGGCTACATCTAATGCCTCTGTACATCGTGGCTAGTCAAATCGTTGCGTCCACTACCCTGAGGCTATGTTAGCTTTTTCTTTAGTCATGCAGCAGCTACGGACACTGTGTCAAGCTTAATACATTTGCCGATGTTTGAGAAATAGTTCTGTACTACTATTCCTGATAGAACCGATTGCAAATTTGCCCATGCACATATCAGTGAGTGCTATGCGATTCACTTTTAAGCTCAATGATAAGGGGGCCTTTTTTCTATAGCCGAGTCAGAACAGACTGCCGCATAGCGACACCACTTGGTAGTAAAATTTTGACAAATAACCAATTAAATATACGATATCACTGTAATAAAAGTTGCATAGACTTCTATACGAATGTCCTAAAATGAGCCCCTTTTCATTGACATTAAATTTTAGTCCAACTGCACTCACTGATTGAGAGACGTATCTATGTTGCAAAATTTATGTTGCAAATTTATTAAGCAATGCAATTAAGGGCCTTCCAAAACGGCTTTGCATATTTGGATGCGGCAATGAATAATTTTGCCCTATTTCGCCAGTAAAATCTTCGCCTTACGTTAAAGCCTGCTTCGTTTGTTACATAGCAATTAAAATGCATCTCAAAAGCTGAGTTACTGCATTCACGATAATACAGACATATTCTTTTTAAGTTATATCCATACGTACATGCTTTCTCCACATATACCTGTCATACACGTGAACATTAATTGTTATAGCTTGAACATATCCCAAAAAGTTGTTGTTTTTAGTCTTTACCTTTCTTTTACAAATGCGCTAATGCGGTAAAAGCTGCAGATTACGTTTTGTTTTAACATAGTAATAAGAAAACCACAAAAAGTATTATTTTTAAGGGAATGGGGTGTGAATGAATGAAGTGATAGAACGGAAACTTTTAAATAAAAGATTTTATATTCCGGAAAATGACGATTTACTCTCAGACACCCAATAACGATACATTCGAGGAAAATTAATATATTTTTATACCCTCCACCAAAGGATGGGGTATACTAATTTCGTCATTCTGTTCGTTACTCCTCGAAATATTCATCTAAGATCCCATAAAGTGAATATATTCTTGATCGTCATGTCATTTTAGGTCGATCGAGCCATGTCCGTCTGTCTGTCGAAAGCACGCTAACTTTCGAAGGAGCAAAGCCTGCCGCTTGATATTTTGAACAAATACTTCTTATTAGTGTAGATCGATTTGGATTGTAAATGGGCTATATCGGTCCATGTTTTAATAAAAATTTTGCATGAGGGGTTTTGTTATGATTTCCAACAACTGAGCTAAGTATGTTTGAAATCGGTCCATAACCTGATATATCTGTCATATAAACCCAATTGCAATTATTATCCGATTTGGCTGAAATTTTTTAAAATTTTATTTAATCGATAGAGAACAAATGGGGGCACGAAATCTCGCTCTAATTGTTGATTATATTTTTCCGTATCTTTTTGGTATTTGCAATATATTTTCTATTCATTTAAAATTCCTCTACTGGATAAAAAAAAACGGGTAAAAATCTAAACATAATTGCAAGAAAACTTTTTAAAAGCAGTATTAGCATTAAATTTTGGAGCTTGAGAGTGAGTTTTGCCAAGGGAAACGCAAAGTTAGATACAAATTTTTTATTTAATACTAGCTGACCCGGGCCCGCTCCGCTGCGCCTTCTTTCACTTTATATGGATCAAAGGTTTCCTTGGAATATTTATTTTCGACTATTAAAGAGCTTTTAGTGAAATACCATGCTAAGAAAATAGTATTTCGCTTGACAAACAGTTTTACAATATAAGTGTCTTTATCTGAATTCCATATGATCTTTATTGGTCTACGAATTTGAGTTTGGATGTAAGGTATATTCAATTCTAAAAATACATTATTTCAGCCCGATATCCCCATGATATCTGATTTAGGGGTGTTTTCGGGGTTGAGGTGGTCCCCCGGACACTTGGCCCTGAAAAAATGTGAGGTAATGCCCTAAATACATGGTCCTACATTTGGATATCAAATTCGTATTCTACTCCCAAATACCTTTATTTGAGCCCCATATTGCGGTGGTCAGTAAAAAATTGCTGTTTGTGGGGTCTTTTAGGAAAGGGGTAGACCCCCAGAAAATTGGTCACGAAAGCGAGTATCAATTCCCCAATACCTTTCATTTAAGCTCCACATTGACATGGTCGGTAACTATGCTCGATTTAAATATATCAGCAACGTGCTCTATTCTCATATATCTATATATCATTTATTTGAACCCCATATTGCCATTGGCCTCAAGATTGAATATCAAACCCGTGTTCTAGTCTCATTTAAAGTCCTTATTGTAAAAGTCAGCAAATATGTTCGGTTAGGGGTATTGGCCCTAAAAACTATAAATATTTAGTTCCACTCTCTTTAAGACCCAAATTGTCGTGGTGAGCAAATACCTCCTATTTGGGGGTTGGTATGGTGGTGGGATGATACGTGGTCTACTCACAAATACCTTTAATTTCAGCCCCATATTTCCATAGTCGGCAAACATGACCGGCTTGAGCGGTGATTTGGGGGATGAGCGGCCACTCAGTGAGTTGGCCTTGAAAATATATGTCGGATTAGTGGCCTACTCTAAAAAACCTCTTATTTGAGCCTCATATTGCAATAGTCAACAAATACTTCCTATTTGGGTGGAGTTGAAGGGGTTGATTGGCCCCATAGCCACTTTTCCCGAATATTGATATCAGATTCGTACTTTACTCCCAAAGACCTTTCATTTGAGCCTCATATTGGTCGTAAATTTGTCCGTTTTGTGGGATGTTTTTTGGGGAGAGGCGGCCCCCAAACACTTGGTGCCCTATTTAGAAAACAGATTCGAATTCAACACCCAAATACCTTTTATTTAAGCCCCATATTCCCATGGTCAGGGTGTTTTGGGGAAGGGGTGGACCCCCAGAAATGTGGTCCCACATTTGGACATCAGATTCGTATTCTACTCGCAAATACACTTCATTTGAGTCCCATATTGCCATGAGACAAATAAAGGGTGATTTTTTTGAGGTTAGGATTTTCATGCATTAGTATTTGACAGATCACGTGGGATTTCAGACATGGTGTCAAAGAGAAAGATGCTCAGTATGCTTTGACATTTCATCATGAATAGACTTACTAACGAGCAACGCTTGCAAATCATTGAATTTTATTACCAAAATCAGTGTTCGGTTCGAAATGTGTTCAAATTTTGACAAATTTTGTTCAGCGATGAGGCTCATTTCTGGTTGAACGGCTACGTAAATAAGCAAAATTGCCGCATTTGGAGTGAAGAGCAACCAGAAGCCGTTCAAGAACTGCCCATGCATCCCGAAAAATGCACTGTTTGGTGTGGTTTGTACGCTGGTGGAATCATTGGACCGTATTTTTTCAAAGATGCTGTTGGACGCAACGTTACGGTGAATGAACACATTTCGAACCGAACACTGATTTTGGTAATAAAATTCAATGATTTGCAAGCGTTGCTCGTTAGTAAGTCTATTCATGATGAAATGTCAAAGCATACTGAGCATCTTTCTCTTTGACACCATGTCTGAAATCCCACGTGATCTGTCAAATACTAATGCATGAAAATCCTAACCTCAAAAAAATCACCCTTTATATGTCAGATTTAGGGGTGTTTTGGGGATTGGGGTGGTCCCCTTACACTTGGTCCGACCATTGGATATCAGATACGTTTTCTTATCCTAAACACCTTTCATTTGAGTCCCATATTGTCGTGATTGATCTTAATATATGTTTGGTAAGTTTTAGGGTGGGAAAGCCCCTCTAGGTACCCCATCCGAAATTTGGATACCAAATTTTTATTTTTAGGATACTATATGAGAGCACACAAAATTTCGCTTAAATCACACCACCCACCTCCGAGATCTGGCGTTTCTGAAAATTAGGGTATGGGGGACGGTCCGCCCCAACTTCAGATATCAAAAAATGTAGTACCCTATTTTCAATCCGGGATCACTATGCACCTTCTGTAAAAATTTCAAGAAAATCGGTTCAGTCTTTTGTGAATCTATAAGGAACACAGAAACAAACAAACAAACAATAAAATAAACTAACACAAATTGATTTTTATACCCTCCACCATAAGATGGGGGGTATACTTATTTCGTCATTCTGATTGTAACTACTCGAAATATTCGTCTGATACCCCATAAAGTATATATATTCTTGATCGTCGTGAAATTTTATGTCGATCTAGCCATGTCCGTCCGTCTGTCCGTCCGTCCGTCTGTCCGTCCGTCCGTCTGTCCGTCCGTCCGTCTGTCCGTCCGTCCGTCTGTCCGTCCGTCCGTCTGTCCGTCCGTCCGTCTGTCTGTCGAAAGCACGCTAACTTCCGAAGGAGTAAAGCTAGCCGCTTGAAATTTTGCACAAATACTTCCTATTAGTGTAGGTCGGTTGGTATTGTAAATGGGCCATATCGGTCCATGTTTTGATATAGCTGCCATATAAACAGATCTTGGGTCTTGATTTCTTGAGCTTCTAGAGTGCGCAATTATTATCCGATTGGAATGAAATTTTGCACGACGTGCCAAGTATGGTTCAAATCGGTTTGTAACCTGATATAGCTGTCATATAAACCGATCTTGGGTCTTGACTTCTTGAGCCTCTAGAGGGCGCAATTCTTATCCGATTGGAATAAAATTTTGCACGTGGTGTTTTGTTATGACATCCAACAACTGTGCCAAGTATGGTTCAAATCGGTTCACAACCTGATATAGCTGTCATATAAACCGATCTTGGGTCTTGACTTCTTGAGCCTCTAGAGTGCGCAAGTCTTATCCGATTGGAATGAAATTTCGTACGACGGATTCTCTCATGACCATTAACATACGTGTTTATTATGGTCTGAATCAGTCTATAGCCCGATATAGCGCCCATATAAATCGATCTCTCTATTTTACTTCTTGAGCCCACAAAGGGCGCAATTCTTATTGGAATTGGCTGACATTTTACACAGGTCTCCAACATATAATTTAATTGTGGTCCAAACCGGACCATATCTTGATATCGCTCTAATAGCAGAGCAAATCTTTTCTTATGTCCTTTTTTTGCCTAAGAAGAGATGCAGGGAAAAGAACTCGACAAATGCGATCCATGGTGGAGGGTAGATAAGATTCGGCCCGGCCGAACTTAGCACGCTTTTAATTGTTATATATGTACTAGCTGACCCGGGCCTTCTTTTAATTTATATGGATCAAAATTTTAATTGGAATATTTTTTTCGACAATTAAAGAGCTTTTAGTGAAATACCATGCTACGAAAATAGTATATCGCTTGACTAACAGTTTATGATCTTTATTCGTCTACGAATTTAAGTTTGGATGTAAGGTGTACTCCATTCTTAAAATACTTTATTTCAGCCCGATATTCTCATGATATCTGATTTAGAGGGTGAGGTGGTCCCCTAGAAACTTGGCCCTGAAAAATATCAGCATAGTGCTATTCTCTCAAATACCATTTATTTAAACCCCATATTGCCATTGGTTTAAGGTGAGTTTACACGATGAGGCGTCCCCCAAACACATGGCCCCGAAATTGGTTATCAATTTTGTTCTCTTATCTCAAATACCTTTCATTTGAGCCATATATTGGCATGGTCGAAAAATGTTTACCCTTTGGGGGGTGTTTTGGAGAAGGGGAGATGCCCTTAATATTGGGTTGCCCAAAAAGTAATTGCGGATTTTTCATATAGTGGTATATTTTGAGCTGCTTCCAAGGAACCAAATGATTAATTCGGATGTTTACTGTCAACAATTGGACAAATTGAATACAGCCATCAAGGAGAAGCGACCAGAATGGGTCAATCGTAAAGGTGTCATATTCCACCAGGACAACGCTAGACCGCACACATCTTTGGTCACTTGCCAAAAACTGAGTGAGCTTGGCTGGGAACTTTTGATGCATCCAGCATATAGCCCTGACCTTGCACCACCAGACTACCATTTATTTCGATCTTTGCAGAACTCCTTAAATGGTAAAACTTTCGGCAATGATGAGGCTATAAAATCGCACTTGGTTCAGTTTTTTGCAGATAAAGGCCAGAAGTTCTATGAGCGTGGAATACTAAATTTGCCAGGAAGATGGCATAAGGTTATCGAACAAAATGGCAATTATATATTTGATTAAAGTTCATTCTAAATTTTATTAAAAATGCTTTTACTTTCTTTAAAAAAATCCGCAATTAATTTTTAGGCAACCCAATACATGGTCCAATATACTATTATTTGAGCCCCATATTGCGATGGTCAGTAAAAAATTGCTGTTTGTGGGGTATTTTGGGAAAGGGGTAGCCCCCCAGAGAATTGGTCCCGAAAATGGGTATCAATTCTTGCTCTTCCCCCCAATACCACATTGACATGGTAGGTAAATATGCCCGATTTAGGGGTGTTTTGGGGATTGGGGTGGTCCCCCCACATTTCAAATGCAAATTTTGCCCATGAACATTCCACTAGGGAACAGGGGCAAACTTCTCACATATCAATGAGTGGAGTCCGATTCAAGATTTTAAACTTAATGATAAGGGGCCTCCTTTTTATACCGGAGTACAGACGGCGTTCCGCAGTGTGACACCTCTTGGGGGAGAAGTACCACCGAGACCGTCGATGGTCTCGCCAGCATTCGCCTGGGTTCGACTCCTGGCGAGACCATCAGAAAAAAATTTTCAACGGTGGTATTCTCCACCTTATGCTGACAACATTTGTGAGGTACTATGCCAAGTAAAACTTCTCTTCCAAGAGCTATCGCACTGCGTCACGCCGTTCGCACTCGGCTACAAAAAGGGGGCCCCTTGTCATTGAGTTTAAACACTTGAACCGGACTGCAATCATTGATATGTGGGAAGTTTGCCCCTGTTCCTAAGCGGAATGTTCATTGGCAACATTTGCATTTGCAATGGGGGGGGACCACCCCAATCCGCAAAGCACCCCAAATCGGACATATTTACCTACCATGTCAATGTGGAGCTAAATACAAGGTCTTGGGGGGTAGAGCAAGAATTGATACCCATTTTCGGAACCAACTCTGGGGGTCCACCCTTTCCCAAAATACCCCACAAAAGGCAATTTTTTACTAACCATCACAATATGGGGCTCAATTAAAAGTATGTAGGACCATGTATTTTAGGCATCACCCCTTCCCCAAAACTACCCCAAAAGGGTGAAATTTTTTCGAAATCAAATTTATTAACCAATTTCGGGGCCATGTGTTTGGGGGACGCTTTCGTTTGTAAATATGTTACTTGTTTTCGTTTGAAAATATTGAATGTTATTGAAATTTATTGAAATCTTTCTGTTAGAAAAACAAAATTTCGAGTGGGCATATTTTTTACATTTTGCCTTTACACAATATTTCATTAAAAGTTAGCCTTTAGAAAAATAATATACATACATAGAAAACATTTCATTTTGTGATTTTTCATTCCGTTTTTGTTTTTATTTGGGACAAACAAGCATAAAAAAAATTTTAAAATATTCAGGCAAAGGGTAGTGTCGCAAAATGCTTGAACGGGCACAAAAAATTTTATTGAAATTTTGGTTTTATAAAATAAGTAGCTGCGCCTTCTTTAACTATATATGGAACAAAAGTTTCCTTGGAATATTTATTTCCGACAATTAAAGATCTTTCAGTGAAATGCCATGCTACGAAAATAGTATATCGCTTGACTAACAGTTTAACAATATAAGTGCCTTTATCTGAATCCCATATGATCTATTCTTAAAGTACTTTATTTCAGCCCGATATTCTCATGATGTCTGATTTAGTGGCGTTTTTTTGGGGGATAGGTGGTCCCCCAGATACTTGGCCCTGAAAAAATATCAGTATCGTGCTCTTCTCTCAATTACCATTTATTTAAACCCCATATTGCCATTGGTTTTGAAGGGAGTTCACAGGATGAGGCGTCCCCCAAACACATGACCCCAAAATAGGTTATCAAATTCGTTTTCTAATCTCAAATACCTATCATTTGAGCCACATATTGGCATGGTCGAAAAATTTTTTCCCTTTGGGGGTGTTTTGGGAAAGGGGTTCGTATTCTACTCCCAAATACCTTTATTTGAATCCCATATTGCGATGGTCAGTAATAAATTGCTGTTTGTGGGGTATTTTGGGAAAGGAGTATATCCCCAGAATATTAGTCCCGAAAATTGGTATCAATTCTTGCTCAACCCCCTAATACCTTTCATTTTAGCTCCACATTGACATGGTTGGTAAATATGCCCGATTTAGGAGTGTTTTTGGGATTGGAGTGGTCCCTAAACAATAAGCCCGGAAAATATATCAGCAACGTGCTCTATTCTCATATATCTATATATCATTTATTTTAACCCCATATTGCCATTGGCCTCAAAATTGGATATCTAATTCATTTTCTAACCTCATTTAAACTCCTTATTGCAAAAGTCAGCAAATATGTCCGGTTTGGGGTATTGTCGCTAAAAACTATGAATATTTACTTCCACTCTCTTTAAGACCCTAATTGTCTTCATGATCAAATATTGGGTTACCCAAAAGTAATTGTCGGTCATATAGTAGTAATATAGTCGGCGTTGACAAATTTTTTCAACGGCTTGTGACTCTGTAATTGCATTCTTTTTTCTGTCAGTTATCAGCTGTTACTTTTAGCTTGCTTTAGAAAAAAAGTGCGCGAAATTTTGTTTACATTTGTTTGTTTGGCGTCAATTTTAATATGGGTACCACATGTATTGAAAGAAATTCATTTATCCGAATCAACCTTAAACGCAATGAATTCGATCCGTTTTTAAAACGAATCATAACTGGAGATGAAAAATGGATTGTTTTCAACAACGTTAGTCGAAAACTGCACAAATCTTTGGTCACTCGCCAAAAACTGAGTGAGCTTGGCTGGGAACTTTTGATGCATCCACCATATAGCCCTGACCTTGCACCATCAGACTACAATTTATTTCGATCTTTGCAGAACTCCTTAAATGGTAAAACTTTCGGCAATGATGAGGCTATAAAATCGCACTTGGTTCAGTTTTTTGCAGATAAAGGCCAGAAGTTCTATGAGCGTGGAATACTAAATTTGCCAGGAAGATGGCATAAGGTTATCGAACAAAATGGCAATTATATATTTGATTAAAGTTCATTCTAAATTTTATTAAAAATGCTTTTACTTTCTTTAAAAAAATCCGCAATTACTTTTTAGGCAACCCAATACATGGTCCAATATACTATTATTTGAGCCCCATATTGCGATGGTCAGTAAAAAATTGCTGTTTGTGGGGTATTTTGGGAAAGGGGTAGCCCCCCAGAGAATTGGTCCCGAAAATGGGTATCAATTCTTGCTCTTCCCCCCAATACCACATTGACATGGTAGGTAAATATGCCCGATTTAGGGGTGTTTTGGGGATTGGGGTGGTCCCCCCACATTGCAAATGCAAATTTTGCCCATGAACATTCCACTAGGGAACAGGGGCAAACTTCTCACATATCAATGAGTGGAGTCCGATTCAAGATTTTAAACTTAATGATAAGGGGCCTCCTTTTTATACCGGAGTACAGACGGCGTTCCGCAGTGTGACACCTCTTGGGGGAGAAGTACCACCGAGACCGTCGATGGTCTCGCCAGCATTCGCCTGGGTTCGACTCCTGGCGAGACCATCAGAAAAAAAATTTCAACGGTGGTATTCTCCACCTTATGCTGGCAACATTTATGAGGTACTATGCCATGTAAAACTTCTCTCCGAAGAGGTGTCGCACTGCGGAACGCCGTCTGTACTCCGCTATAAAAAGGAGGTCCCTTATCATTAAGTTTAAAATCTTGAATCGGACTCCACTCATTGATATGCGAGAAGTTTGCCCCTGTTCCTTAGTGGAATGTTCATGGCAAGCGTCATAGGCGGACATGCTAACCTCTGCGCTACGGTGGCCTCCAACATTAAGATGGTCCCCCAACATTAAGAGGGTCCCCCAACATTAAGCCCTGAAAATATATCAGCAACGTGGTCTATTCTCTTATATCTATACATCATTTATTTGAAACGTATTGCCATTGGCCTCAAAAATTGACATCAAAATCGTTTTCTAATCTCGTATTCAGTTCCACTCTCTTTACTCACCAAATAGTCTTAGTGAGTAAATACGTCCTATTTGGGGGTTGGTATGGTTATGGGACGTCCCCTAGAGAGTTGGTCCCTAATGTTGATATCAGATACGTGGTTTACTTCCAAATGCCTTTAATTTGAGCCCCAAATTTCCATAGTCGGCAAACATGACCGGATTAGGGGGGTGTTTTGTGGGATGGGCGGCTACTCAGTGATTTGACTTTGAAAATATATATCGGATTCGTGTTGTACCCGGAAATCCCACTTATTTGAGCCTCATATTGCAATAGTCAGCAAATACTTACTATTTTGGTGGTGTTGTGAGGGTGGCGTGGCCCCATAAACACTTTTCCCGAATATTGATATCAAATTCGTGCTTTACTCCCAAAGACCTTTCATTTGAGCGCCATATTGCTATGGTCGTAAATTTGTCCCCTTTGAGGGATGCTTTTGGTGAGAGACGGCCCCCCAAACACTTGGTCCCATATTTGGATATCAGATACTAATTCTACATTCAAATACCTTTTATTCAAGCCCCATATTCCCATGGTCAGTAAATAAGTCCACTTTCCTTTGCCTTTCAGTAATGACGACGCACCGTCTCTGTCCGTGGCACCACCGGTTGAGTAAAAAAAGAAGCACCCACACAGCGCCTTTCGAGCAAGATTTACCTTTTTTATACCCACCACCGAAGGATGGGGGTATATTCATTTCGTCATTCCGTTTGCAACACATCGAAATATCCATTTCAGCGAAATAAGAAGATCTAGACATGTCCGTCCGTCTGTCTGTTGAAATCACGCTACAGTCTTCAAAAATTGAGATATTGAGCTGAAACTTTGCACAGATTCTTTTTTTGTCCATAAGCAGGTTAGGTTCGAAGATGGGCTATATCGGACTATATGTCGATACAACCCCCAATTAGACCGAACCACCGATTTAGAGTCTTAGGCCAATAAAATCCACATTTATTATCCGATTTTGCTGAAATTTGGGACAGTGAGTTGCGTTAGGACCCCCGACATACTCCGTCAGGTTGGCTTAGATCGGCCCAGATTTGGATATAGCTGCCATATAGACCCATCCTCCGATTTAGGGTCTTAGGCTCATAAAAGCTACATTTACTATCCGATTTGGCTGAAATTTGGGACAATGAGTTGTGTTAAGCCCTTCGATATCCTTCGTCAATTTGGTCCGCCGATTTAGGGTCTTAAGCCCATATAAGGCGCTTTTATTGTCCGATGTCGCCGAAATTTTGGACAGTGAGTCAGGTTAAGCCCCTTGAAATACTTCTGCACTATGGCCTATATCGGTCCAGATTTGGACATAGCTGCCATATAGACCGGTCTCTCGATTTAAGGTTTTGGGCTATAAAAAGCGCATTTATTGTCCGATGTCCCAAAATTTGGGACAGTGAGCTGTGTTATGGCCTTCGATGTCCGTTTTCAATTTGGTCCAGATCGGTCCAGATTTGAATATTTGGACATAGCTGCCATATAGACCGATTTCTCGATTTAAGGTTTTGGGCCCATAAAAGACGCATTTATTGTCCGATTTCGCCAAAGTTTGGGATAGTGCTTTGTGTTAGGCTCTACGACATTTTTCTGCAACTTGGCCCAAATCGGTCCTAATTTGAATATAGCTGCCATGTAGACCGATATTTCGATTTCAAGTCTTGGCCCAATAAAAGGCGCATTTATGATCCGATTTCACTAAAATTTAACACAGTGACGTATGTTATGCTTTTCGACATCCGTGTCGTATATGGTTCAGATCGGTTCATTTTTATTTTTAGACATAGCTACTGCACTTATTAGTATTTGGTCCAAATCGGAACATATTTCGATATAACTGCTATGGGACATAAGGTATGAAATGTTCACCGGATTTTGATGAAAGCAGGTTTACATATATACCCGAGGTGGTGGGTATCCAAAGTTCGGCCCGGCCGAACTTAACGCCTTTTTACTTGTTGTTAATTCGTTTGATAATATTAAGCAAACTCCGAAATAGTTTAAATTTCACAATGATTTTATTTCTATTCAACGTATGTGAAAATATAGCTTATTGCTTATATACAAAAAAATAACACTAGAATGTCACCACTTGTGTTCTGGGAGCTCTTTTTCGTTGCGCGAGTGCTGCAAGCCGGTCAAGTACGGGAATATAAGTGAGCACCCAAAAGTAAAACGAATAGAAGAAAAAGGGCATCCAGAACCCAGAGGAGGAAAGACCGAGACGATCGCCGTCAAATGCGGGGTACAGCGACGTTTATGCAGAAGTACTGCCAATGCAGCGTTTTCTACATAAACATCCCGCCTCCTTGCGATCACCTCGCAATAAATTAAATTAATTTCCAAGCAAAACTTCAAAAATTAAAGGTAAATAGAATTCAAGAGATCAGTGGTGCTTAGCAGTAATTAAAAATATAATTTAGCAAGTTCCATCCGGCGAAACGCTTGTCCTTCAGTGCCTCTCCAAAGAACGTCCACCCAAAAATGGTATTCTAGGCGTAGGGTAGGCCCCGTTCCAAAATTGGCAAACCCATGTACACGCGTTCTGCAACATCTTTGCCCAAGATGACATGGATATTGGTGGGCATATGGGGTGTCTTGTTTGCCAGCGCATCTCCCGGATATACCTTGAGCAAGTCCTCCAGGTCTAACATCTTGGCCGGTTCGGTTATGGAGGCCGGTCTTTTGCGGAGTACTCTTGTGAGAGTGCGCACATTATTATTTCAGAAGAGAGTACCACTGGAAGATTTAGTCCAATGTCCTGTTTCGCCAGAGGAAGGGGATATCCGAAGAAGGTGGAACTGGATTCGGCAAACGGATCCAAAAATGCCCTTACGAGAACCGGAGAATCAATTTTACCCGGGCTGGTTAACATCATCGCCGCCGTCATTCGCACCCACAACTTCTGATGGAGATTGATGGGGTGCAGAAGCGTGTGGTGCGGGTTGTTGCACTTGGGGCATCCCGTTTGTAAAGGGCAGTTCAAAACCGTGTGGGACATGCTTAAGCAATTAAGGCAGAAATCGGGACTCCTCACGTATGCTTCCTTATTGACCAGCGCCATTTGGAGGAAGGCTCGACAGTGACGCAGCGAGTGCCGTGTGTCACAGATTGGACATTTAAAATCATCCTGGAAGGGCATTCCTAAAAGGAAGATTGAAAACAGCATGGTTGAGAGGCACACTAATAGAATTTAACCTAGGATAGAGTAAGGGACAACATTGGCTGGATTGTATAAGAGGCTAGTCGGAACGAGGAAGCAAAACGAGTTTATGAACTGGGCGTGAAATAACCCCGGATTGGGTTCGCAAGTCCACAACTCTGACCTTTTTATCATAGCCGTAATAGAGTTTTACCACTCGTCCTAAGCGCCAATCGTTCCGAGCAAGCGATTCGTTTCGAAGCACAACAAGATCGTTGACCCGTAGGTTCTCTTGGGTACTCTTCCATTTTGTACGCTTGTGTAGTTCCTTAAGATATTCCAACGACAACAAAATTCGTGTTGAGCCAGCTTCAAACGTTGCCAGCGATTGAGCAGCGATAACTTTGTGTCAACCTGTTCGGGCTCGGCTGGAGAAAGCAACGTGCCACCTATGAGAAAGTGGCCCGGATTAAGCTCACCAAGGTCGTTAATGTCATTTGACAACGGCGTAAGTGGCCTAGAGTTAAGGCAGGCTTCGATTGACGATAGAATAGCTGCGACTCTTCGAAGGTGTGCCTAATTTGCCCTGGCATTTTTTAAATGGCTCTTGCAGCTCTTAACGCCTGCCTCCCACAGACCTCCCATGTGAGGGGCAGAGGCAGGTATTAAGTGTCATTCCAATCGTTGATGGCCATAACGACTCACAGCTTCATCCTTAAGCATGGAGACAGTTTTCTTAAAGTTCGTTCGCAGCTCCCTGTCAGCGCCCACAAAATTCTTTCCGTTGTCGGAGTAGATACGATGAGGACAACCCCGGCGAGAAACAAAGCGTGACAGTGCAGCTAGAAAAGCAGAGGTAGGGAGGTCACTGACAGGTTCTAAATGAATTGCCTTTGTAACAAAGCAAACGAACAAGCAGATGTAGCCCTTTGAGATACGACACCCACGACCACTAAAGTTTTTAACCTCGAAAGGGCCAGCAAAATCCACACCAGAGATAGAGAAACGACGACCGAAAGTAGTTCTTTCGGGAGGAAAAGCTGCCATGAGTTGCTTTTGGCGGTTCTTGTTAGCAATAACACATTCTTTGCAATTACGATAGGACGACTTTACCAAATTCTTCCCCTTAATTCTCCAGCATTCGAGTCTGGTGGTGGTCAGCTGAATTCCCCCATGGTTTGTCAGCTGGTGGACAAATGCAACATAGAGTTTAGCAAGGTACTCTGATAAGCCAATATGACCGGATGTCTTTCGTGGTACGGCAAGGCCTTTGTCGACCCCAACCGGCCATTGGCGCGAATAATGTGATCGTTGTCCAAGAAAGGAGTCAGAGAGAGAAGTGAGCTACCGGGCCCCAAATTATGTTTGTGTAGAAGGCAGTCGTATTCGGATGGGAAATGGATCCATTTCGAAAGAGCCATCAAGCGGTGTCGGGAAAAACGTAACTCTCCTGCTGAGAGGCGAATACTTTCGTGATTAAAGGCGGTCTTCCGTACAGGGTGAGAGTGTCGAAAAAATCTAAACATATAAGAAATTACATGGATGGCCCTAGAGAGACTAGAGAACCTTGCCAAAATATCTTCATCATTTAATCGCCTTCGATTCAACTTTGGTCTCCGGAATCACTACGCCTGATGACCACACATGTTGGGAATATTTGAGCAAATCTGGCCCATGCACACCATAAGTGGTGCACTTTGTATTGCCTTGACTTATCAAAATGGGTATACTACTTCTGGGGGTTCTGAGAATTTTAAGAAAGATTAACGCTGGTAATATCTGATACACTCTTTAGTACTTGAAATCTGTCTGTGAGGAATTTGTTTAATTCGTCCCAACGAGGCTGCCCTGTTTTATTCATTAATGACTGCTCCCACAGAGCCAGTGTAAGTTTCTGCATCTTTGTGGAGCATTGATACACAAATATCGGGTCCCACGACTTTACGTCAATTTTATACAATTCTAGGACCGTAATACAATTTGTGACATCCCTCTGAAGTTTTTTGATACCACTAGCAGACTCTTGTGAGCAAGGGGCCAAGTTAAATAGGTTCCTAAATTGCGAATTAATTAATATTCTCTTATTTTCATATTGACTCTTAAGGTCTTCCCAAGCAACACCAAAACCATCAGCATTCAATTTGATATTCCTATTTATCTCTCTCGCCTCGCCAGCCGTTTTCTGAAACAGATTGTATAGTTTCTCGACAGCGCTCAATTTCTTATTATTGACGTATATGGCCGTGAATAAATCACGAAAGCTACGCCAAAAGACATAGTCCCCGTAAAATATCTCCGTGTCGCACGGTGGGACAGCGATCGATGAAGATGATTTCTGATTGAGCGAGCTCACACCCACTTTAACTTTTTCTCTCCAGTCGCCCAAGATACTAACATTCATACAAAACCTTTTTCTTCGCTTTAAGAACCTCCTTGTTCTTTTTGTTGCACTCTGGATCCGCCACACAGTTCTTGTAGGCTTCCTTCCAATCAGCCCATAAGCTTTGTATCTCTGACCTTGCAGCTTCGATCGCTGACTCATTATAGTCAGTGGCATCAGTGTCGCTGAGCTGTTGCCCAAACCCAAGTACCTCCTCACATTGAGTAAGAAAATCTTCTAAAATGGACATTTCCACAAGGAGGAATTCACTTCAAACCAAATCAAACTATCTTTATTACCAGAGGCGAGACAGACAAACACGGTCGAGGTCCAAGAGAAAGTTACATCCAATATTAAACTGGCACTCGGCAGACAAATCACAACACTTTTCGAGAAAAAGTTAACTCGGTTTTAAAATGTTCTATTTCTTTCTACTAAGCGATAACTAAATATAATTTTGTACGCAGTGACTGCAACATCACCATTCTATTTCGAGGAAGCACTTCTGTCTTCTTTATTACCTTAACAATGAAGTTTAAACTCCAAATATATTCGTACCAAATATGGCAGACAGTTTCCCAATATTTTTGTTTTATCAAATTTCCTTACCGTTGCTGCGATACAATCTACTTTTCGATTGTCAATGACAAATACTAATGCACCCAATGTGTCATCAAATATCGTATGATTGTCCGATACAACGAACGGTAATTAAGCCAATGAGCCAGCTGCAATTTGCCTTAATACGCCAATGTGCCTTAATATAACCACGTATGTCTTCTTTCAATCAACGAGAGACCAATTTCTGTCACCACATCTTCTCCAAATCACAAGATTTACTTATTTTATTTTAAATGATAAATTATCTTGCTGTTGTATTTCTTAAAATACACAATCTCAAGCGGGGATAACATAAAGGTTGTCGTTATGAGCCAAAAATATATCTTTTTGCGAGAAAGAACCAAGTTAATTTATTTATAACTTATACGACTTATAAGCTCTGCAAACCACTGTGCCAGTGTTTTTCTAATTCTTTTTTCCTTTTCACTGACCTACTTTCAATTTCGTTTTCTCGTCAGTTCATTGACCTACTTTCAGCGTTTGTTTTGCTCTCGTTTCGTACATCACTGACCTAATTTGCAAAATTCGTTTCCATACTGCTTTTCTTCATTTGTTTTCATCAAACTTTTGCTTAAAATAATGGCCATACATGTAGGCAAACGAATTGATGTTGAAACAAAAAGAACAATGTCGGAGTGAATGCAGCTTTTAATAAGTAAGGGCACATGCGCCAGAAAACAAAAGCAGCATAATCAGTGACACAGGCGCTAACCGAACCAAAGAGTATAAGATCTAAAACAAGAGAGGGTTTCTGCTTTGTCTTCCCCGTATCGTAAAATAACTCGCGTTAAAGACCTTTTCAATGTATTCCAATTGGAATCACTTTGAGGGTTGCAACATTTTTTTGTTTTGATTTGCCATCCTTTGGAAAATTTTTTTGTATTTCACTTCGTGTTATTAATTCATCGTGAATTAATTTTAGTTCCTTTCGGGTTTTCAAAACGCAAAGTATTTTTTTCGTGTTGCTTGTGCTATTTGTTAACTTTTGATTTTATTTTTTGTTTAATGTGAAAAAAAAAATGATTAAATTTAAAGGGAATTAGATTTGTAGTCTAAGTCCCTTTGGATTTACTCATTTTAATAGTGAAAAGTGTCGGTTTATTACGGGTGACAAACTTCGGTCGTCGCGAGTTAAAATGTTAAAAAAATAAGAAAATAGTTTTTTAAAGTGGTTTAATTTAAAGGCACTTAGATTAACAATCTAATTTCCTTTAAATTTAATCACTTTATGTGCCAAAAATTAAAAAAAAGGTTTCGGTTGTCGCGTGTGTTTGTGTGTTGATGTCGTATTTGGTAAAAAAGTTCAAAAATAAAAACAATTAACATAATTTAAAAATGTTCAATAAAAAGTTTAGTGAAGTGTTTTAGTGTGAAGTGAAACAGAACATCCAGGTAAAAACTCAATTTCATCCGTTTACTGTAATTTATTTAAATATTCGGTAATGGATGAAATTGTGTCCTTAACTGGATGGAGCATCGTATATAAACTCCAAATTTTCATAAACTCCAATTTTCTGGAGTGTTACAGGATTCCATCGTGGAATGAAACCCTATAACAGTTGGAAATTTGGGGAAAGTAATTTCTCTCTTGTATAAATCTCTTTCTAGGAGAGAGCTATCCATTTGGCGCGCTGTCAATGGAAATCGCGCAAAATTTCCATTATTATATAAAGGAAAATTCTCAGTGCGGTCGAGAATTTATAAAAAAGTAAGGAAAATTCTCAGTGCGGTTGAGAATCAATTAAAAATAATGAAGTGCGTACTGTGCCGGCGGGAGAGGAAACTTGGCGAAGTGGATATCCACTTCGTCACGTTTCCAAAAGACGATATGGACCAGTGGTGCGCTAACCTGCGTATTAAAAAAATTGAAGTTAATAGTGGTACACGGCTATGTGGTAGACATTTTGAGCCGGAATGTTTTCTAAAGCGTCGGCTCCGCAAGGGATCCAGGCCTACCCTGTATTTAGGTAAGTACCCTCGTTCTGTCCCTTGTATGTGTTTCTTTTTTTTCATGTAATGAGGCAGAACTACTTTGGTTTGCCGGGGAATCCAATTTCTTGAGGTGAAAAGGCGTAGAGTGCCACAATAGGTGCTCAACAGCCTATAACTGCTCCTCATCCACACAAATCAAACATAGCTCCATTACATGTCAAAGCCCTTACATTGCAATGTTTCCCTAAACCACCACTGTGGTACAGGGTATTAAAACTTTTTGTATTTGTTTGCATCGCTTTGAATTAGATGGTCCAATCTTAACAAAATTTACCATGAATCTTACATTGGACTATGGACTGTGGTAAATGCAGCAGCGTTCAGGATATTCGAAGTTATCTAATCCGTATTGAGTAGCTTCATGAGGTAGTCTCTAAAAGTTGACGCTGATATATTCGGGTCCATATGAAAGTGGTTATTGTTAATTTTCCTTACTAATTTCCTTATTGTTTTTAATATTGTTGTTTTGTTCGCTTAACATGCTGTAATGAAGCCTTTTTGGTCGTAACGGCTTTATGTAAATTGACTTGTTTTCTTATGTCCTTTTGAAAAACATCTCAACCATCCACACTGGTTGAGATGCTTTGGCAATTTCTCTTTTCCACAATCCAACATAAATGTTATAATTATTTTTTTTTTGCTTTGTCGCAAATTTTTATTCATTTAATAATTTGTTTTTTCACATTATTCAGGGCTGTGCTTATGTAGCACAATTTAGTATTTCTCACCCTCTTTTATGTAGTTGGGCTCTTGTGCTGTTATTGACTCATTCAAATTAAATTTCATTTTCAAATCAATGGATTGGTGGTCGCACCCGATATTTCCCTCGACGGTAAAATTGTCCACATTGTGCAATACAATGGTAGTACCTGGAAGTTAAGTTGGCCTAGTTTTAAATATAATGTTTTTATTCCAGTATATATAGCGAATTGATGTTACCCAACCAATTGCTCGCGTTAATAACAACGCCGTAGCAACAGCTAAGTTTTTAGCTACTGTTAATGAAGGCTTCGACTTAAGCAACGGCCGAAGTTTTGGGCATAAGAACCCAAATAAACGACCGATCACTAGAGGAAACTACATTTTGGCCAAAGTTGCAAAATTCACTGGATGTTTAAAGACTTTGATCATCGCGGGTAGGAGCATCAGCATCAATAACTTAATCAGTTATTTCGAAGCCATGTCTGATATCGCCAAGTACATCTTCGATACGATGCCTGATGTGGAATTTATTTGTCAAGGCCGGTTTAACCACTATGCTTTGGAAAACCTGATTGCAGGAGCACGTTCTCGTGGCCGAAACAATACCCACCCTTCGGCTCGAGAATTTGCATAGACGGTGTCGAATTTAAGCTCCATGACATTTGTCGAAAAGCATTGCAAATTGTCAAATTGTGAAGAAGATGGAGGTGAAGACCTAAACTGCAAAGTGCCAGTTTTAAATGAGTTAGATTGTGAGGTAGACTTGAGTGATAACTGCGTTGCTAATAAACCAGCAGATGAGCTAAAAACTCTTCAAAATGTAGAGACTACATCTGTTCATTTTGATAAGAATGAGGCTCTTTTGCTGGACGAAACAATGGATATGATATCTGCAGATGAAGTTTCTCATGATACTTTGTCTGCAGATGAAGGGTCCATTATAATCTCTGCAGATACTTTATCTGCAGATGAAATTAGCAACGCCAGTGTGGAAACCATATCCGCAGATGAAAACTACGGATTTGGTAACTTCTTGGCAGATTTATCGGTCAACGAAGAAGGAGCATTGAGGTATTTTGCCGGCTACAATGAACGATGGCTTATAAAGAAGGGACACCCCAACTTCACTTGCCACAAAGATTTGACAGAAGCCGAAAAAATAAGCGAAGTGTCAGAAAAATTTATTGCTTTGCGAAATTATAATGAGGATTTGCGTCTTTCAAATCCCAGCGATGAATTCTATAAAGTTATTCTTGTACACGTTTCGACTTTTATTCGCATCCTCGAAGACAATCTTGAAATGGTGGGAATTAAAAAAAAAATCATGGATGAAAGTCTGAAGGCGATAAATTGTATATCACCTGAATTTTTTGACGAAAGACATCCTTGTTGTGGCCACAGATTGGAAATTCTCGACCATTTCACCATGGTCCTTTTGCGCAAAAATGGCCAATGCATAACCGAGGCTCTTTCGGTAGCAACTGCAAAGGAGATGGAGAGAAGAAAAATCCAAAAGAAATTTCATTCTCTTCCATCGTAAAACTTTGTATTGTAGGGTAGCTTTTCATATAATAGCTAATTAATACGTCGAAGTTATCAGTTTTGGGGGTCGCTAACACGTCAGTTTTGGGGGTCGTACAAATGTCCCTTCGCGGTCGCAAAATATTTCTTCGCGGTCGCAAAATGTTCCTTCGCGGTCTCAAAAATTCGCTTCGCGTTCTTCAAAATGAGGTAGTTTGCGAAAATTTCCGATAGCTAGTCCGCGAGTTCGATTTCGGTTTTCGTAATTCCGTACACTAGGTGGGTCACAAATGTCCCAATTAGATGAAAACATACAATTCCCAAAGCAGAAATCATGAATAATTTTTTTTTTATTGGATGAATTTCTATTTTTGTATATTTGAATTATAGACTTTTTTTCTCATCCAATAATTTAATACATGAATTTTTATATTCTTAACTTGCGATTTTTATTTAAGTAATCTAACTTTTATTTATTTATTTTGTTTGTTTTTTTTCTAATTATTTATTCTATAGGTAGGTCGCGAATGTGCAACGTTTAATAATCAGTGCAATATTTGGTCAGTTGTGACCAAATTAGGTAGAGTATAGGTGGGTAATAGTTGCCCAATCAGAAAGAGGAATGAAAACCCAAAAAAGACTACAAAAGTTTGAAAATTAATTCATTTTGTTTCTTTCTATACCCACCACCGAAGGATGGGGGTATATTCATTTTGTCATTCCGTTTGCAACTCATCGAAATATCCATTTCCGACCCTATAAAGTATATATATTCTTAATCAGCGTAAAAATCTAAGACGATCTAGACATGTCCGTCCATCTGTCCGTCTGTCTGTTGAAATCACGCTACAGTCTTTAAAAATAGAGATATTAAGCTGAAATTTTGCACAGGTTCTTTTTTTGTCCATAAGCAGGTTAGGTTCGAAGATGGGCTATATCGGACTATATCTTCATATAGCCCCCATATAGACCGATCCGCCGATTTAGGGTCTTAGGACCATAAAAGCCATGCTAATTATCCGATTTTGCTGAAATTTGGGACAGTGAGTTGCGTTAGACCCTACGACAACATTCATCAATTTGGCTCGGATCGGTTAAGATTTGGATATGGCTGCCATTAGACCGATCCTCCGATTTAGGGTCTTCGGCCCATAAAAGCCACATTTATTATCCGATTTTGCTGAAATTTGGGACAGTGAGTTGCGTTAGGCCCTTCGACATCCTTCGTCAATTTGGCTCAGATCGGTCCAGAGTTGAATATAGCTGTCATATAGACCGATCCTCCAATTTAGGGTCTTAGTACCATAAAATCTACATTTATTATCCGATTTTGCTGAAATTCGGGACAGTGAGTTGTGTTGTGCCCCTCAACATCCTTCGTCAATTTGGTTAAGATCGGTCCAGATTTCGATATAGCTGCCGTATAGACCCATCCTCCGATTTAGGGTCTTAGGCCCATAAAAGCCACATTTATTATCCGATTTTGCTGAAATTTGGTACAGTGAGTTGTGTTAGGCCCTTCGACATCCTTCACCAATTTGGCTCAGATCGGTCCAGATTTGGATATAGCTGCCATATAGACCGATCCTCCGATTTAGGGTCTTAGGCCCATAAAAGCCACATTTATTATCCGATTTTTCTGAAATTGGGGACAGTAAATTGCGTTAGGCTTTTCGATATACTACGTCAATTTGGCTCAGATCGGTCCAGATTTGGATATAGCTGCCATATAGACCGATCCACCGATTTAGGGTCTTAGGCCCATAAAAGCCACATTTATTATCCGATTTTGCTGAAATTTGGGACAGTATATTGTGTTTGGCCCTTTGATATCCCTCATCAATTTGATGCAGATCGGTCCTGTTTTGGTTATAGCTGCCATATAGACCGATCTCTCGGTTTTGGGCCCATAAAATGCTCATTTATTGTCCGATCGCGCCGAAATTTGGGACAGTGAGTTAGGTTAAGCCCTTCGACTTTCTTCTGCAATATGGCCCAGATCAGTCCAGATTTGAATATAGCTGCAATACAGACCGATCTCTCGATATAAGGTTTTGGGTCCATAAAAGGCGCATTTATTGTCCGATTTCGCCGAAATTTGGGACAGTGAGTTGAGTTAGGCCCTTCGAAGTTTTTTGAAACTTGGGCCAAGTCGGTTCAGATTTGGATATAGCTGCCATATAGACCCATAACTCGATTTAAAGTCGGCCCCATAAAAGGTGCATTTATAATCCTATTTCACTGAAATTTGACACAGTTACTTATGTTAGGCTTTTCGAAATCCGTGTCGTGTGTAGCTCAGTTCGGTTTATTTTTAGATAAAGCTACTTAAAAGACCAATATTTTGTTATACACAATTGAACAATGACTTGTACTTATAAGTATTTGGTCCAAATCGGAGCATATTTTGATATAACTGCTATGGGACTAAAGGTATAAAATTTTCACCGGATTTTGATGAAAGATATTTTACGTATATTGCCGAGGTGGTGGGTATCCAAAGTTCGGCCCGGCCGAACTTAACGCCTTTTTATTTGTTTTATTTTTTCTAAAAAAAACTTTTGTCTTATTTTTGGGTTTTTAATTTTTTTTGAGGGTACATAAAAATCCCCACAGTGCTGTAGTCTCTACTCTTTAGAAAGTACAGTATTATTAGATAAATTAGGAGGCTGGCAAAAATTCTTCACCTGAACCCTTCACGAGGGTGTCGGCTGCTACGGGTTCTCAAAAAGAACTTAACGAAGGACTAAATGCAACACATCCACTGCAGTCCATGGGTTGAAGGTTAAATAATAGATTTATGCCGATATATGACGGCACTTTGCCAATACCGCCTGGTATTATTTTGTTCGCGTCATTGGCAAAGATTTTTAATACCATTTGCTATCACTTCAATACCAGACAAAGGAAGCTGTTAAGAATTGATGGCGTCAAATTTATATTCTTGTCACCGCGCCAGCAGTGTTGTTGGGCTTTGTACTTTAAATATTGTTGCCATTATAAAATATTAGTTAAACAAATAAATAAAATGTTTTCATACAATTTGAGTGCGTAAAAACCCGCTCAAATAATCGAAAGCGCTGCTATGTTCGTATATTCATTTGAAAACCACTCTGGGAATCAATGGATATGGAATCAATTGTTGAAAACAATAAATTTTGGTTGGTCACGGTGTAACATTACTTTTTGTAATTATTTACATTGATAATCGAAATAAAAAAAAGATTTAAATTATTTTCCATGGTTTTTCGTTTGGTACATTAGGAGGTGAAATAATCAATAACGGTAAAATATTAAAAGATTGGTATTGAAACCTATCATTTATACTAATCACTTTATGTTTCATTCATACCATACGGTATTGCTTTTTTATACCCTCCACCATAAGATGGGGGGTATACTAATTTCGTCATTCTGTTTGTAACTACTCGAAATATTCGTCTGAGACCCCATAAAGTATATATATTCTTGATCGTCGTGACATTTTATGTCGATCTAGCCATGTCCGTCCGTCTGTCCGTCCGTCTGTCTGTCGAAAGCACGCTAACTTCCGAAGGAGTAAAGCTAGCCGCTTGAAATTTTGCACAAATACTTCTTATTAGTGTAGGTCGGTTGGTATTGTAAATGGGCCATATCGCTCCATGTTTTGATATAGCTGCCATATAAACCGATCTTGGGTCTTGACTTCTTGAGCCTCTAGAGTGCGCAATTATTATCCGATATGCCTAAAATTTTGTACGACGGATCCTCTCATTACCATCAACAAACGTGTTTATTATGGTCTGAATCGGTCTATAGCCCGATACAGATCCCATATAAATCGTTCTCTCTAATTTACTTCGTGAGCCCCAATGGGCCCAATTCCTAAACGAATTGGCTGAAATTTTACACAGGTCTCCAACATATAATTTAATTGTGGTCCGAACCGGACCATATCTTGATATCGTTTTAATAGCAGAGCAACTCTTTTCTTATATCCTTTTTTGCCTAAGAAGAGATGCCGGGAAATGATCTCGACAAATGCGATCCATGGTGGAGGGTATATAAGATTCGGCCCGGCCGAACTTAGCACGCTTTTACTTGTTTACCATACGGTGTTGCTTACTATCAATAACGTATGGTACTGAAATGAGCAAATTTGGTATAAACTTTTTCTGGGTGTATCCTCACTCCCCTTTAATCCACTATGGCCTAGGAGCATATCGATACCATCAATCCCACGGCAGCCGGTTGTACGCACTGGATTGAACCGATGGAATCTTCATCGGTAAGGGTTGTCGCTCAGTGTACGTGCTCTCCCACAAAATGGACCTCTATGTTCTCGTCTGTGTAGTGCTTACAGCTATCCCATACCACCTATCACCTTTCAAGACAAACGCTGCAACGCTTTACTACCAAAGCAGTGGTTTTAGGTGTAACTTGTGTTTAGTTAAAAATAAGTGTCATATAAATGTTTATTTTGTGCTCAAATTAAAGATTTGTACTATTTTTCGTGGGGCTATGAAAAAAACTCATGTCTTTGCAGACAAGCCCGCTTTAATTGACGCATTGGACGACAACATTGAAGCATTTCTTCGTGATACCGGCTGAAATGTTGGAAGGAGTAGACAAAAATTTAACTAAGCTAATGGACCATTGGAGGCGCAATCACGGTCAACATTTGCATGAAATAATCTTTAAACATTTAATTGTATGGACCGTGCTATCGATTTATTCTCATTATCATTGCTTAAGTTTCACATTATGGATTTTCTTTTTTTTTGAATTGTATAGCTTCCCATGTATGGTCCATGAATATTCCATATCAATGACTGCAGTTCGATTAATGTTTAAGCTCAATGATAAGAGGTATCCTTTTTATAACCGAGTCCAAACGGCATGCCACAGTGCGACACCTCTTTGGGGAGACGTTTTTAAATGGCATAGTACCTCACAAATGTTGGCAGCATTAGAAGGGGTTAACCACCGTTGTAAATCAATCCCATGGGCAGGCAATATGGTCAGAATCGATATATAGCTTGATACAGCTCCCATATAAACCGATCTCCCCATTTTGCTTCTTGAGCCCCGAATCAGACTATAACTTGATATAGCTCCTCCTCCGTCCTTATTCATTATTCTTTGTTTGCCTAGGGAAGGTTAAGTTTGTTTCCCGGAAAGCTTAGGTTAGGTTTAAGTGGCAGTCTGCCATCAGACGCACTTACACGTTTTCCTCCAATATGATACCATAGGAACAAGAGAAGGAAGATGCTTTCTAGTTCCAACCGTATGTGTCCATCTCTCTATGAAAACCACCAAGTTTTTATTGAACCAACCTAGCAGCGCATGACGATTTTTTTTTGCACTTACCGAACATAGAATAGCTCCTTGATCTTCTGTCCTTTTTTTATACTCTCTAACACCAACTTTCAAGGTGTCTCCCACTATTTAATCTTTCCATCTGCCTTTTTTGTCCACAGCAATGACGATGACAATTTCTTTTAATTCATTTTTACATACGTCAACTTTGATTGACGTCATTTCAATGTGAATTATTAGGGGTTGTCTTCTTCTCATTCCACTTGAAACCAAATGTTGGAATAAAAAGAAATACGAAATATTGTATGTTCTACCCCTTCAATCCAAACATGCTGTGTCTTTAAACTTTGTCACTCGTTATCTTGAATTGCGGTCTAAAGCCAACTCTTCTTCTTTCTTACGCTCTTTGATACATGTAGGCAAACGAATTGATGTTGAAACAAAAAGAACAATGTCGGAGTGAATGCAGCTTTTAATAAGTAAGGGCACATGCGCCAGAAAACAAAAGCAGCATAATCAGTGACACAGGCGCTAACCGAACCAAAGAGTATAAGATCTAATACAAGAGAGGGTTTCTGCTTTGTCTTCCCCGTATCGTAAAATAACTCGCGTTAAAGACCTTTTCAATGTATTCCAATTGGAATCACTTCGAGGGTTGCAAAATTTTTTTGTTTTGATTTGCCATCCTTTGGAACATTTTTGTATTTCACTTCGTGTTATTAATTCATCGTGAATTAATTTTAGTTCCTTTCGGGTTTTCAAAACGCAAAGTATTTTTTTCGTGTTGCTTGTGCTATTTGTTAACTTTTAATTTTATTTTTTGTTTAATGTGAAAAAAAATGATTAAATTTAAAGGGAATTAGATTTGTAGTCTAAGTCCCTTTGGATTTACTCATTTTAATAGTGAAAAGTGTCGGTTTATTACGGGTGACAAACTTCGGTCGTCGCGAGTTAAAATGTTAAAAAAATAAGAAAATAGTTTTTTAAAGTGGCTTAATTTAAAGGCACTTAGATTAACAATCTAATTCCCTTTAAATTTAATCACTTTATGTGCCAAAAATTAAAAAAAAGGTTTCGGTTGTTGCGTGTGTTTGTGTGTTGATGTCGTATTTGGTAAAAAAGTTCAAAAATAAAAACAATTAACATAATTTAAAAATGTTCAATAAAAAGTTTAGTGAAGTGTTTTAGTGTGAAGTGAAACAGAACATCCAGGTAAAAACTCAATTTCATCCGTTTACTGTAATTTATTTAAATATTCGGTAATGGATGAAATTGTGTCCTTAACTGGATGGAGCATCGTATATAAACTCCAAATTTTCATAAACTCCAATTTTCTGGAGTGTTACAGGATTCCATCGTGGAATGAAACCCTATAACAGTTGGAAATTTGGGGAAAGTAATTTCTCTCTTGTATAAATCTCTTTCTAGGAGAGAGCTATCCATTTGGCGCGCTGTCAATGGAAATCGCGCAAAATTTCCATTATTATATAAAGGAAAATTCTCAGTGCGGTCGAGAATTTATAAAAAAGTAAGGAAAATTCTCAGTGCGGTTGAGAATCAATTAAAAATAATGAAGTGCGTACTGTGCCGGCGGGAGAGGAAACTTGGCGAAGTGGATATCCACTTCGTCACGTTTCCAAAAGACGATATGGACCAGTGGTGCGCTAACCTGCGTATTAATAAAATTGAAGTTAATAGTGGTACACGGCTATGTGGTAGACATTTTGAGCCGGAATGTTTTCTAAAGCGTCGGCTCCGCAAGGGATCCAGGCCTACCCTGTATTTAGGCAAGTACCCCCGTTCTGTCCCTTGTATGTGTTTCTTTTTTTTCATGTAATGAGGCAGAACTACTTTGGTTTGCCGGGGAATCCAATTTCTTGAGGTGAAAAGGCGTAGAGTGCCACAATAGGTGCTCAACAGCCTATAACTGCTCCTCATCCACACAAATCAAACATAGCTCCATTACATGTCAAAGCCCTTACATTGCAATGTTTCCCTAAACCACCACTGTGGTACAGGGTATTAAAACTTTTTGCATTTGTTTGCATCGCTTTGAATTAGATGGTCCAATCTTAACAAAATTTACCATGAATCTTACATTGGACTATGGACTGTGGTAAATGCAGCAGCGTTCAGGATATTCGAAGTTATCTAATCCGTATTGAGTAGCTTCATGAGGTAGTCTCTAAAAGTTGACGCTGATATATTCGGGTCCATATGAAAATGGTTATTGTTAATTTTCCTTACTAATTTCCTTATTGTTTTTAATATTGTTGTTTTGTTCGCTTAACATGCTGTAATGAAGCCTTTTTGGTCGTAACGGCTTTATGTAAATTGACTTGTTTTTCTCATGTCCTTTTGAAAAACATCTCAACCATCCACACTGGTTGAGATGCTTTGGCAATTGCTCTTTTCCACAATCCAACATAAATGTTATAATTATTTTTTTTGCTTTATCGCAAATTTTTATTCATTTAATAATTTGTTTTTTCACATTATTCAGGGCTGTGCTTATGTAGCACAATTTAGTATTTCTCACCCTCTTTTATGTAGTTGGGCTCTTGTGCTGTTATTGACTCATTCAAATTAAATTTCATTTTCAAATCAATGGATTGATGGTCGCACCCGATATTTCCCTCAACGGTACAATTGTCCACATTGTGCAATACAATGGTAGTACCTGGAAGTTAAGTTGGCCTAGTTTTAAATATAATGTTTTTATTCCAGTATATGTAGCGAATTGATGTTACCCAACCAATTGCTCTTGTTACGCTTGTATATTTAATAGTAAAATAAAAACAAGTAAAAGCGTGTTAAGTTCGGCCGGGCCGAATCTTATATACCCTCCACCATGGATCGAATTTGTCGAGTTCTTTTCCCGGCATCTCTTCTTAGGCAAAAAAGGATAAAAGAAAAGATTTGCTCTGCCATTAGAGCGATATCAAGATATGGTCCGGTTTGGACCACAATTAAATTATATGTTGGAGACCTGTGTAGAATGTCAGCCAATACGAATATGAATTGCGCCCTTTGGGGGCTCAAGAAGTTAAATAGAGAGATCGATTTATATGGGAACTGTATCGGGCTATAGACCGATTCAGACCATAATAAACACGTTTGTTGATGGTAATGAGAGGATCCGTCGTACAAAATTTTAGGCATATCGAATAATAATTGCGACCTCTAGGGATCAAGAAGTCAAGATCCCAGATCGGTTTATATGGCAGCTATTTAAGGTTATGGACCGATTTGAACGTTATTTGACACAGTTGTTGAAAGTAAGAATAAAATACGTCATGCAAAATTTCAGCCAAATCGAATAGGAATTGGGCCCTCTAGAAGCTCAAGAAGTAAAATCCCCAGATCAGCTTATATGACAGCTATATCAGGTTATGGATTTATCGATTTGAACCATACTTGGCACAGTTGTTGGATATCATAGCAAAATACTACGTGCCAAAATTCATTCAAATCGGATAAGAATTGTGCACTCTAGAGGCTCAAGAAGTCAAGACCCAAGATCGGTTTATATGACAGCTATATCAGGTTATGGACCGATATGAACCATACTTGCCAAAGTTGTTGGATATCATAACAAAACACGTCGTGCAAAATTTCATTCCAATCGGATAAGAATTGCGCCCTCTAGAGGCTCAAGAATTCAAGACCCAAGATCGGTTTATATGGCAGCTATATCAGGTTATGGACCGATTTGAACCAAACTTGGCACAGTTGTTGGATATCATAACAAAACACGTCGTGCAAAATTTCATTCCAATCGGATAAGAATTGCGCACTGTAGAGGCTCAAGAAGTCAAGACCCAAGATCGGTTTATATGGCAGCTATATTAAAATATGGACCGATATGGCCCATTTGCAATACCAACCGATCTACACTAATAAGAAGTATTTGTGCAAAATTTCAAGCGGCTAGCTTTACTCCTTCGGAATTTAGCGTGCTTTCGAAAGACAGACGGACGGACGGACCGACAGACGGACAGACGGACGGACGGACGGACAGACGGACGGACATGGCTAGATCGACATAAAATTTCGCGACGATCAAGAATATATATACTTTATGGGGTCTCAGACGAAAATTTCGAGTAGTTACAAACAGAATGACGAAATTAGTAAAATAAACAAGTAAAAGCGTGCTAAGTTCGGCCGGGCCGAATCTTATATACCCTCCACCATGGATCGCATTTGTCGAGTTCTTTTCCCGGCATCTCTTCTTAGGCAAAAAAGGATATAAGAAAAGAGTTGCTCTGCTATTAAAACGATATCAAGATATGGTCCGGTTCGGACCACAATTAAATTATATAATGGAGACCTGTGTAAAATTTCAGCCAATTCGTATAAGAATTGCGCCCATTGGGGCTCACGAAGTAAAATATAGAGAACGATTTATATGGGATCTGTATCGGGCTATAGACCGATTCAGACCATAATAAACACGTTTGTTGATGGTCACGAGAGGATCCGTCGTACAAAATTTCAGGCATATCGGATAATAATTGCGACTTCTAGGGGTCAAGAAGTCAAGATCCCAGATCGGTTTATATGGCAGCTATATCAGGTTATGAACCGATTTGAACCTTATTGGACACAGTTGTTGAAAGTAAAAATAAAATACGTCATGCAAAATTTCAGCCAAATCGGATAGAAATTGCGCCCTCTAGAAGCTCAAGAAGTCAAATCCCCAGATCTGTTTATATGACAGCTATATCAGGTTATGGACCGATTTCAACCATACTTGGCACAGTTGTTGGATATCATAACGAAAGACGTCGTGCAAAATTTCATTCTAATCGGATAAGAATTGCGCATTCTAGAGGCTCAAGAAGTCAAGACCCAAGATCGGTTTATATGGCAGCTATATCAGGTTATGGACCGATTTAAACCATACTTGGCACAGTTGTTGGGTATCATAACGAAACACGTCGTGCGAAATTCCATTTCAATCGGATAAGAATTGCGCCCTCTAGAGGCTCAAGAAGTCAAGACCCAAAATCGGTTTATATGGCAACTATATCAGGTTATGAACCGATTTGAACCATACTTGGCACAGTTGTTGGATATAATAACAAAACACGTCGTGCAAAATTTTATTTCAATCGGATAAGAATTGCGCCCTCTAGAGGCTCAAGAAGTCAAGACCCAAGAGCGGTTTATATGGCAGCTATATCAGGTTATGGACCGATTTGAACTATACTTGGCACAGTTGTTGGATATCATAAAAAAACACGCCGTACAAAATTTCATTCCAATCGGATAAGAATTGCGCACTCTAGAGGCTCAAGAAGTCAAGACCCAAGATCGGTTTATATGGCAGCTATATCAAAACATGGACCGATATGGCCCATTTACAATACCAACCGACCTACACTAATAAGAAGTATTTGTGCAAAATTTCAAGCCGCTAGCTTTACTCCTTCGGAAGTTAGCGTGCTTTCGACAGACAGACGGACGGACGGACGGACGGACGGACGGACGGACGGACAGACGGACGGACATGGCTAGATCGACATAAAATGTCACGACGATCAATAATATATATACTTTATGGGGTCTCAGACGAATATTTCGAGTAGTTACAAACAGAATGACGAAATTAGTATACCCCCCATCTTATGGTGGAGGGTATAAAAATATTACATACTCAATTTTTATACCCTCCACCATAAGATGGATTGTTTAGGTTTGTTTTTTGCGGATTGGGGTGGTCCCCCCACATTGCAAATGCAAATGTTGCCCATGAACATTCCACTAAGGAACAGGGGCAAACTTCTCACATATCAGTCCGATTCAAGTTTTTAAACACAATAATAAGGGGCCCCTTTTTTGTAGCCGAGTACTTATCTCATTTAAACTCCTTATTGCAAAAGTCAGCAAATATGTCCGGTTTGGGGCATTGGGCCTAAAAACTAAAAATATTTAGTTTCACTAACGTCGGGACGTCCCTTAGACAGTCGGTTCCTAATGTTGATATCAGATACGCGGTCTTCTCCCAAATACCTTAAATTTGAGGCCCATATTTCCATAGTCGGTAAAAATTACCGGCTTGGGGGTGTTTTAGGGGATGGGTTGGCTTTGAACATATGTATCGGATTCGTGTTCTACTCTAATAACCCTCTTATTTGAGCCTCATATTGCAATAGTCAGCAAATATTTCCTATTTGGGTTTTTTCTTTGGGTGTGGGGTGGCCCCATAAACACTTTTTGATATCATATTCGCGTTTTGCTCCCAAAGACCTTTCATTTGAGCCCCATATTGCTATGGTCGTAAATTTGTCACCTTTGGGGAATATTTTTGGGAAGTGGCGGCTCCCCAAACGCTTTGTCCCATATGTGGATATCAGATTCGAATTCTACATTCAAATACCTTTTATTTAATCCCCATATTCCCATGGTCTGTAAATAAATCCTCTTTGGGGGTGTTTTGGGGAAGGGGTGGATTTTAGATCCGTATTCTACCCGCAAATACCTTTCATTTGAGTCCCATATTGCCATGGTTGATAAATATGCCCGATTAAGGGGTGTTTTGGGGGCTGGGGTGGTCCCCCTAACACTTGGTCCGACAATTGGATATCAAACACGTTTTCTTATCCTAAATACCTCCCATATTGTCTTGAATGGTCTAAATATATGTTTGGTAGGTTTTAGGGTGGGGCGTTATCCCTAGACACCCAATCCGAAATTTAAAAACAAAATTGTTATTTTCAGGGTACTATATGAGAGCACACAAAACTTGGCTTGAATCGCACCACCCATCTCCGAGATCTGGCGTTTCTGAAAACTAGGGTAAGGGGGAGGGTCCACTCCCCCTTCAGGTATCCAAAAACGTAGTACCCTATTTTCACCACGGGATCATTATGCACCATCCGTGAAAATTTCAAGAAAATCTGTTTAGCCGTTTCTGAGTCTATAAGGAACACACAAACAAACTAATCTACAGACAAACACAAATTAATTTATATACCCTCCACCATAGGATGGGGGTACACTAATTTCGTCATTCTGTTTGTAACTACTTGAGATATTCGTCTGAGACCCCCATAAAGTATATATATTCTTGATCGGCCGTCCACCGTCTGTCTGTCGAAAGCACGCTGACTTCCGAAGGAGTAAAGCTAGCCGCTTGAAATTTTGCACAAATACTTCTTATTAGTGTAGGTCTTCGTCTGGTTTGCATGATTTTTAGCTGTTACCTTTACACCTTTATAATTGCATTAAAGCTATGTTTGGTACTACTGAGAAGAATGGACTTAATAATTTCTGTTATAATATCTGCGAACCTAAGTTAATCATAAAACAAAATTTTAAGTTAAAACTTATAATTGAATTAAATTTATTCAATTACACTCAAATTTTAGAAAAGTGTAAATTATTTTGAATTGGTTCAAACTGAAGAATTTGGGTGCATAGGAAGCGTTAAACTTAACATAACAACATGTTTATTAGGTAACTAAAAACGTTGTTTGCAATAGGATTATTTAACTTGTTGAGAAGAAACTTGGTTAAGTACAATTATTTGATTAATGACTACAGCGCACCATTTTTCTGAGTGTACTAACTAAATTCCAAAGCATTTTTTTTAGAAACACAATTTCAATACCATATTTTCTAAAAACAAAATTTAAATGACTTTTTTTGTAAAAACCAAAATGTAATTTTTTTTTAAAGAAAAAATGTTTGAGTTTTTTTTAACAAATTATTATAAACATTTCTTTGAAGATAATATTTTCGCAAAAATTTCTCGAAAAGTCAACATTTAACAAAGTTTTCTCTAAAGGCATAAATTTCTATTTGAATCGTTGAGTGGAGCGGACGTTTTGTTACTTCGCTCCGAGAGAATTTTTCTGTAACTCGTAATAGGTCATTATTTTTAGAAGAACAAGTAAGACCGTGCTAAGTTCGGCCGGGCCGAATCTTATATACCCTCCACCATGGATCGCATTTGTCGAGTTCTTTTCCCGGCATCTCTTCTTAGGCAAAGAAGGATATAAGAAAAGATTTGTTCTGCTATTAGAGCGATATCAAGATATGGTCCGGTTTGGACCACAATTTAATTATATGTTGGGGACCTGTGTAAAATGTCAGCCAATTCGAATAAGAATTGCGCCCTTTGGGGGCTCAAGAAGTAAAACAGAGAGATCAATTTATATGGGAGCTGTATCGGGCTATACACCGATTCAGACAAAATTAAACATGTATGTAAAAAAAAGTAAATTGGATAATAATTACGACCTCTGGATGATCAAGAAGTCAAGATCCCAGATCGGTTTATATGGCAGCTATATCAGGTTATGAACCGATTTGAGCCTTATTTGACACAGTTGTTAAAAGTAAGAATAAAATACGTCGTGTAAAATTTCATTCCAATGGGATAAGAATTACGCACTCTAGAGGCTCAAGAAGTCAAGAACCAAGATCGGTTTATATGGCAGCTATATCAGGTTATGGACCGATTTGAACCATACTTGGCACAGTTGTTGGATATCATAGCAAAACACGTTGTTCAAAACTTCATTCCAATCGGATGAGAATTGCGCACTCTAGAGGTTCAAGAATTCAAGACCCAAGATCGGTTTATATGGCAGCTTTATCAAAGCATGGACCGATATAGCCCATTTACAATACCTACACTAATAAAAAGTATTTGTGCAAAATTTCAAGCGGCTAGCTTTACCCCTTCGGATGTTAGCGTGCTTTTGACAGACAGACGGACGGACGGACATGGCTAGATCGACATAAAATGTCGCGACGATCAAGAATATATATAATTTATGGGGTCTCAGACGAATATTTCGAGTAGTTACAAACAGAATGACGAAATTAGTATACCCCCCATCCTATGGTGGAGGGTATAAAAATTTAAGTCACTCACGGATAGCTACGATATGATAGTGGTATCCATAAGCCGGTTGATAATCTACGTCTCTTTCCAGAGGAGCTGCAGATCTAGAGCCCGGGAGTAGGCTTACAATGGACTCCAAAGACCCAACAGCTGCAGTGGTGGTATCAGGCCGTAGCATGTTGTCTGCTACTGAAATCTCGACTAGTGGAGCGGTAGATCCAGGCTCCACAAGCCGACAGACGTCTGGTCAGCAGGGGGATTTGGCGAAGACACCAGGTTTAAGTCTTAAGGATAAGGCCGAACCTATTCTATCTTCGCATGCCTATAATTTGGGATAGTCAATGGACTGTCATCAGTATTTCCTGGGTCTTCTCCAGATTGTGACGATGCAGGCTGGTATCGGAACCGATACAAACTAATTGACTTCGGGGATCAACGCTCTATTGAAATGTATCGTTGTGCGCTAAAAAAAAAATTGGTGAGATCTGGCCAAGTGCAGCACTACATTTGGTCGAGAAGGAAAATATTCCATCTCGACTAATAGCGCATGCTTGGATACCAAGGATTCCCTCAGATCCTGAATCATTACTTGGAAGACTAAGGGAATGTAATCAAAATCGTTCAACTACCGACTGAGGCTGATGGTTACCGGAGAGATGCAGTATTCGTACTAAACTCCGGCTGTCTCGAAGACCTCAACAAGTCTGAAGGAGTTGTATCCTACGAGTTCAACAAGTTGAAACTGAAGGTCTATAGAAGCGATAGGGTTGGGGAATCAGGAGACGATTCAGCAGTTATTACTGAAAACTTGCCTAAGGAACAATCGCATACATCGCTAAAGTCTGGCGGATTGCAGGAGACTGAAAATCCACCTGCCACAACCGAGACAGGAGGGAAGGCATCAAACCGGGACCCGACAAGCCATGTGTGGGTGGTTCATCCCGTTGGACTAGGCTCAAGGGGTGCTCCAGCGGGAAGGGCGAAACTTCGACAGCAGAAGCTAGTGAAGCATCTAAGGAAAAATCGTCCACACCGTAATTATTCAGTGTCCTGAGGAAGAGTGGTTCCAATGCTTTCGCACCTACCTCTGTATGGATACGGAAGTTCATCATGACAAAAACTTATGAATACATGAGTGCTGGACAAGAAATTGAACTTCAAATTCAATATTTTGGAAAGGGCAAGAAAGGCAACTCTTGTCCAATACACCTTCAAGAGAGCCATTGGTAAAAGTTGGGGATTAGACCGCGCCACATGCTTTGGGTATATACTGCTTGTTTAGGGCTTAAACCCTTTTTTATACCCACCACCGAAGGATGGGGGTATATTAATTTTGTCATTCCGTTTGCATCACATCGAAATATCCATTTCCGACCCTATAAAATATATATATTCTTGATCAGCGTAAAAATCTAAGACGATCAAGACATGTCCCTCCGTCTGTCTGTTGAAACCACCCTACAGTCTTCAAAAAGTAGAGATATTGAGCTGAAACTTTGCACAGATTATTTTTTGTCCATAAGCAGGTTAAGTTCGAAGATGGGCTATATCTTGATATAGACCCCATATAGACCGATCCGCCGATTTAGGGTCTTAGGCCCATAAAAGACACATTTATTATCCGATTTTGCTGAAATTTGGGATAGTGAGTTGCGTTAGGCCCTTCGACATCATTCGTCAATTTGGCCCAGATCGGTCCAGATTCGGATATAGCTGCCACATAGACCGATCTCCCGGTTTTATGTTTTGAGGCGATAAAAGGCGCATATATTGTCAGAATTCGCTGAAATTTGGGACAGTGAGTTGTGTTAGGCTCTTCGACATTTTTCTGCAATGTGACCAAAATCGGTCCAGATTTGGATACAGCTGCCATGTAGACCGATATCTCGATTTCAAGTCTTGGCTCTATAAAAGGCGCGTTAAAAATTCGATTTCACTGATATGTGACACAGTGACTTATATTAGACTTTTCGACATCTGTGTAGTACGTGGTTCTGATCGGTTTATTTTTATACCCTCCAACACTGTATACTAATTTCGTCATTCTGTTTGTAACTACTCGAAATATTCGTCTTAGACCCCATAAAGTATATATGTTCATGATCGTCGTGACATTTTTTGTCGATCTAGCCATGTGCGTCCGTCTGTCTGTCGAAAGCACGCTTACTTCCGAAGGAGTAAAGCTAGCCGCTTGAAATATTACACAAATACTTCTTATTAGTGTAGGTCGGTTGGTATTGTAAATGGGCCATATCGGTCCTTGTTTTGATATAGCTGCCATATAAACCGATCTTGGGTCTTGACGTCTTGAGCCTCTAGAGTGCGAAATTCTTATACGATTGGAATGAAATTTTGCACGACGTGTTTTGTTATGATATCCAACAACTGTGCCAAGTATGGTTTAAATCGGTCCATAACCTGATATAGCTGCCATATAAACCGATCTTGGGTTTTGAATTCTTGAGCTTCTAGAGGGCGCCATTCCTATCCGATTTGGCTGAAATTTTGCATGACGTATTTTATTCTTATTTTCAACTACTGTGTCAAATAAGTTTCAAATCTTGTCGTTAACTAACGCTGAAAGCACTTGTGGAAGCAGATCGAGAGGATGCGAAACTGAATTCAAGTGTTTAACTGAAGTTGTCTTGAGCTTAAAAGTAACAGGACTTTTCCAAGCTACAAAAGACAATTCCAGGTAAACAAATGACAGTCAAAAATTAAGTACAGAAGAATTTAATGCCTTTTTTGAGACGGCTACTTACAGTGGGATTCATACACATAGGTTTGCACAGTGGAAGATGTGTGTTTCGATCCCCTGTTCAAAGAGCTTCGAACACCGATGTTCTCCCTGACGTTAGATCGGGAACCCAAATCTTGTCACCCGGTGCGCTATACGGGAAATTGTGGCTGATTGACAAAGCAGAGCCCGTACTTCATGCCAACGTTCAACATCAACCTCCCCAATTTGTACCATCGCAGTGGGTACAAACAAATTCGCCTGGCGGAATGGTAGCTCAATTTCACGGACTGAGGGTTCTGATTCTTCGCGGTTGGGCCGTTCTACCCAAAGCGTCCTCCAACTGAGGTGCACCGTGCATCAGGGTGTGGTGTCTTGTGTCGCATATCCGGCACGCCGTCACCACTGGGCAGTCCGGTGCTAGGTGGCTTCTGGCCAGACAGTTTCTGCAATAACCACGGCGTTCAACAGTTTCATACCGTTGGTATGGAGTATATTGCAGAAACCGCCGGCACTGGCGAGAACTGCCAATTCGGGTGGCTATGCCGGAATGCAGACCTGCTGGGACGAGCAATGCCGTTATGCCTGTGGCCATTGAGTCGGTGAGCGCGTACGGGTCGTGATCGGGTCGGTGACGATTCAGATCAAGGGAGATATCCCGCCATTTTCTTAAATTAAATCTCGTGAGTACAGTATTTTTATTGTGTGCCTGGGAAGGGCTATTGATTTTTGGAAAACAATTATACGATTTTCGTTATGGGTCTAGTAACGATGCCATTACAAGTCTATACGTCGACAACACGGACGTTCTGATCGGGTCCCGAATATGTTTTTTCGATACGACCTAATTTCCACTCATTGGGGGCTAGTCTCTCATCCTTGATAACTACTACATCATGTTCGGCAAGGTTTGCTAGCTGTCGCTTCCACTTATGGCGACGGTGCAGCTCGTTTAAATATTCTACCTTCCATCTCATACAAAAGTTCTGTGAAATAATTCGGATTCTTTTCCAACGATTCACCAGAGTAATATTTTCGTTTGAAAGGTCGGGTTTTGCGGGAGTCAACATTGATGTGCCTATTAAGAAGTGGGCGGGGGTCAAGGGTGATAGATCGGCTGGATCGTCGCTGGCTGGGATGAGTGGCCTCGAGTCCTAGCCTCAATCCTAGCTAAAATTGTAGAGAACTCTTCAAAAGTGAAATTCATATGTGGTATATACTTTTTTAAATGGGTCTTAAAGGATTTCACTACGGCCTCCCAAAGGCCGCTCATATGGCGTGTCCCTGGAGGAATAAAATCACGGCCAAGTTTTGGCGCACGTTTGTTTGTATGGCATGATCTTGAAGTGATTTCATAAATTGAAATCTGTCTTTTCTATGAGTTCTGCAGCTCCTACAAAATTTGTGCTATTATCGGAGAAGATTTTCGCTGGACAGCCACGTCTTCCAATAAATCTAGGTAAGGCTGCTAAAAAAGACTGGGTCGATAAATCGCTAGTGAGTTCAAGGTGAACGGCTTTGGTAGAAAAACATTCGACTATGGAAACATACCCTTTGGTAACAAGACAAGCTCGGCCTGTGAAATTTCTGATGCTAAAGGGTCCTGCCAAATGTACTCCTGTGTTTGCGATGGGTCTAGTCAGGATGGTACGTTCTGGTGGTAATGATGGCATGATTTGAGATTGGGTCTGATGACGATATAATGTGCACATTCAGCAATGGTGTATGATCTTTTTATACCCACTACCGAAGGCTGGGGGTATATTCATTTTGTCATTCCGTTTGCAACACATCGAAATATCCATTTCCGACCCTATAAAGTATATATATTCTTGATCAGCGTAAAAATTTAAGACGATCTAGACATGTCCGTCTGTCTGTCTGTTGAAATCACGCTACAGTCTTTAAAAATAGAGATATTGAGCTGAAATTTTCCACAGGTTCTTTTTTTTGTCCATAAGCAGATTAAGTTCGAAGATCGGCTATATTGGGCTATATCTTGACTCATAGGGTCTTAGGCTCATAAAAGCCACATTTATTATCAGATTTTGTTAAAATTTGGTACAGTGAGTTGTGTTAGGCCCTTCGACATTTTTCGTTAATTTGGCCCAGATCGGTCCAGATTTGGATATAGCTGTCATATAGACCGATCCTCCGATTTAGGGTCTTAGGCCCATAAAAGCCATATTTATTATCCGATTTTGCTGAAATTTAGGACAATGAGTTGTGTTAGGCCCTTCAACATTTTTCGTCGATTTGGCCCAGATCGGTCCAGGTTTGGATATAGCTGCCATATAGACCGATCCTCCGATTTAGGGTCTTAGGCCCATAAAAGCCACATTTATTATCCGATTTTGCTGAAATTTGGAACAGTGAGTTGTCTTAGGCCCTTCGACATTTTTCTTCAATTTGACCCAAATCGGTGCAGATTTGGATATAGCTGCCATGTAGACCGATCTCTCGTTTTGAAGTCTTGGCCCCATAAAAGGCGCCTTTGTAATCCGATTTCACTGATATTTGACACAGTGACTTATAGTAGGCTTTTCGACATGTGTCGTATATTTTTAGATATAGCTACTAAAAAGGCCAATATTTTGTTATACACAATTGAACTATGACTTGTACTTATTAGTATTTGGTCCAAATCGGAATATATTTCGATATAACAGATATGGGACATGATGAGCAAAACGAGATTCATGAGGGTTGAGAATTGAATGTCTTTCGTTATATGTAAGTGCTGGTGATTGAACAAGACGACCATTGGATCTAATTACTCCTTTTTTGTCTATGAATAGATTGAATGGTAAAAGACTTCTACTAGTTGAAAGTCGTTCCTTTTGGGTTAATGCATTGTTCTCTTCGACGAAGTAATGCTTTTGGGTTGCTACTATAAGACGCATCTTTATGTCTAGGAGTTCAGCGCTTGTTATTGTTAGCGAAGGATTTCTAAGTGTAGATCTCGTAGAAACTGTGTTACGCCAAAATCTAATTGCATAAGACAAGACCCTATAAGCTCTATCCAAAGACGAAAAACGAGTCAAAGGGGCATCGAATGTTGTTGTAGCGAATACTTTAACTTGTTTTGCTCCAATGGTTTCCTGGCAACTTAAGCCACTGGGGTCCCGTCCACCATAAATGATGAAAAATTAAGTCGTCAGGAGAACAGCCACGACTTGCAACATCTGCGGGGTTGAATTCTGAGTCAATATGTTTCCAATTCTCAATACCGACATTCTTTATAATTTCTGAAACTCTATTACCGACGAAGGTGCTCCAGAAATGGGTCGTGAAATCTGATAATTGTATGGGGCACAATGGCCTTTGTTAACTTAGACAACATAACCGCGCCGCATAATTCTAACCTAGTCAGAGAAATTTTCTTGACTGGGGCTACTCGAGTCTTGGCTGCTAGCAGAAAAGTGTCTACAGTTTTATCTATGTGTTCTACGCGTATGTAAATTGTGGCAGCGTATGCGCTTTCTGACGCGTCACAGAATCCATGTATTTCCACAATGCTAGAAGGTGTAAACTTAGCCCATCTGGGTAAAGATACATTATCTATTGAGTGACTATTTTTCATAAAGTTGTTCCAATCCATCTGCGTAACTGGCTTTAAAGCATCATCCCTTTCTATTTTATCTAGCCAAATAATGCAGCAGTTATTAACTTTGCTACCACTATTACTGGCGCGAGCCATCCGCATGGGTCAAAAAACTTTGCTATTGTCGATAATACTTCACGTTTGGTGCTCAATGACTTTTCGTTGACTACTGGAGCCCTAAAGGTGAAATTATCCGCGGTTACATTCCGGGTTGACGGGTAAAAGAATATGTGGATTAAGGACTTTGAGTAGACGAGGGTCATTCGATGTCCATTTTCTAAGTTCAAAGCCGACAGATTTTAAGGCGGCTGATAATTCGTTTCTGGAAACTAAAGCTTCATCTAAACTATGGGCTCCTGCCTGCACGTCGTTGACGTAAAAATTTTCTCTGATTATTTTCGCACCGAGGGGATATTTATCTTTTACATCTTCAGCCAGTTGAAGTCATGTACGAAGGGCTAGAAATGGGGCGCAGTTAATACCGAAGGTAACTGTGAGGAGTTAAAAATCCTCTATTGGGTCCGATGGAGATTTCCTAAAGAGTATACGCTGAAAAACCGCGTGGTGTTGCAAATAGTAATGTGGTGTCTTTCCTATTTCATGGGTCTCACCTTTCCTCATATGCCCTAATTCTAAGTATTCTAGAATGGCTGAATCATATTGTAATTTATTCTTTATTCTCTCGGATATAAATGTTTATTGAGATCCATAGTCAAATCTCTGGCCTTTGGACTTGATTTGTACGATACCTGTGAACAAAAGTGTTTCTCTAGGTTTTGGAGCGGGTCTACTTTCTTACTGGGTTACAGTCGTTACACAAGGTGTTTCAAAACTAGATTTGGACTGTATGCTTGATTATGATAATTGTACTAGGGTGGTTAAAAAAGCAGCACTGGTACTAGGTCGTGCGTACTCATTAACCTGTTGAACTAGGGTCGTAGGATCAGTTGCACTGGTACTAGGGCATGCATCCTGTCTACCGGGATGAACGAAAGTGTTGAAAACGGCAGCACTTATACTAGGTCGTGCTCCGTCTCGTTTAATGTGTGTGGGTTGTAGGGTACTGGGTCTCGTTGCCTTTATGTAATAAACTGTGATGACGTTAATTACACTCCCTACAACTGTAACGACTCTTGCATTCCCTAACTCCGTGATCTGAAGAAAGGCAATTATAACAAAGGTGGTTGGTTTTGACTATGCGTATTCTTTCGTTGGGTGATTTTTCTATGGATTGTGTACATTCTCGCAAAAAGTGGTTGGCCTTGCAAAGTTGGCAAACTATTTCTATGTTCCTGCGGCCAGATACTGAATTGTTTGATTTGAAACTGGATCTATTGTCTAATCCCTTGAATTTCTGTGATGTTTTAGTTTGGAAACTATTAATATTCCTATCAGTTCTATCGAAATCGGATCTGGGCTGGCTGGGTTTTAAAAATTAGGGCTTAATATTTCCTACCGATTCTAAAGTTTTAAATTTATGTGTCAAAAAATCATTTAATTGTTTCCACGATAGAAGCGTTGAGCAATCCTCTAAAAAACTCTATTATTCTTTCAGAAATGTTCTAGGTAATTTTGTTGAATCTATGTAAAGTAAAATTGGATCCCACTCCTCCGTTTTAACATAAAGTGTCTCCAAAGTGTGAGCGCAACTAATAATTGTGCCTTGTAGCCTTTGTACTGATGCGGCGGATTCAACCGAAACTGCGGGTAAATTAAAAAGGGTCTTGAGTTGTTCATTTACCTGCATACGCTTGTTTTCAAATCAATTTTTTAAGTTTTTTCATGCTATATCAAAACCTTCATTGGTTATTATTTCGTTGGCTTCTCCTGAAGTTTTTTGGGTCAAATGCAATAATCTCCAACTTTACTTAACTCTGAATTCTTTAGGTAAACCGCGGTAAATAAATCTCTAAATGTGGGTCATTCACGATAGCCTCCTTTAAAAATGTCTGTGTCACAGGGCGGTAATCTTAAAGCTGGTGACAAATCATTTGTGTCTCGTTGCTGAGCCATTGAAATTCTTTCTTCTCTCTTCTGGCTTTGTTGTTCGTTGAGCGCTAAAATTTCTTCATTTAGGGCGCTTAAACACCGTTTATAAGCTTCTAGTGCCTATTTGTAATTATTTCGAAGTTTATTTTTGTCTATAGGGGTCTCATCCTTTTCTGGAAAACGATCCCTGCAATCTAAATATGCTTTCTTTATTTGATCCCAAAGAGAATTGAGTTCTACCCGCGTAATTTCTAGCGAATGTAAATTGTCATCCGATTTTGCCGCACAGTAAACACCCTCAAAATCTAATAAATCATTTATACTGTTTACAAATCTTTCGCGCAAAATTTTATCCATTTTGTAATGGGCTTATATATGCTTTTTAAATAGGGTCAAGAAACTATAAAACCTTGAAAAATCTACAACAAAATGTCCTTAAAAAATATTTGGTTATTTGTAGAAATCAGATTTATTTCTAAAAAACCTGGTGCGAAAAAAATATGTATTGATGATGGGTCAAGCCGAAAACTTTACAAAAATTATGATAAATGTTTTGTCTGGGTCCTAGAAATGACAACGGATCCAAAAAATTTTTATGATATAGATTATATTTCACAGCAGGGATAAACGGGTCAAAAAAATTTTGTTTTCTTCCAAGTTCCAATGAACTAGCAATTTAATTCTGCTCGAATCAAAGTTGCTTTTAAACGTTGTTTTTATTTAAACATTCCAATATTTCCCTAAATGGCATACAAAGCGATTGCACAAACGACTACAACCTTTTGGGTCATTATCCGCTCAAATTTGTGAAATGCAGTTTTATAAATTTGTTGGGTCTTTGCAATTCATACACAAAAAACAACATCAATTGCAAAAACAACTACAATCCTTTTTCGATCATTATCCGCTTAAATTTGTGCAATAATTTGATGTTTTTTTCCATTTACAAAGCTGGGTGAACAATATTAATTTTTTTTTGATGTACCAAGATTTACGAAACACCGAACCTTTTATAATTTATTCACACGAAACAAAATTGACCTTTTGAACAATTGGAAGGTATTTCCTTTTTGGTAAAAAAAAATCTAATTATTTTCTCTTTTTTCAAAGTAAAGTTGGGTTCTTTTGCAAAATAACACGGGTGTGCGTTGGAATATTAAAGTTAGAAAGTTAAGTGGCAGGAGTCGATTGAAAAAAGGGTAAATTCAAATAGGTCAGCGCGTACAAAAAAAAATGTTCCTCCAAAAAGCGGATCCAAGTAAAATTTTCCACAAATCAAAGCACAATAAAAACAATATTAATGTACGCTGGGAAAATTGTATAAAAGTTTCCTTTTAAAAATGTTATGTATTGCGTAATACCCAAGCGCACTTTAATAAAAATCAATGTAGTGGTACTCACTTTGAATATATATGTATGTGTGGGTCTGTGTTGGTGATGCTGTTGTGTTGTTTGCGCGCCTTTTTGCTGCGTCTAATTTTAATCTACGTTTTATATAGTTTTGTGGATCGTTGTTTTTGGGTTCTTGTGTTAAGTGTCTTTTTCTAGAATTCTGTAGCTTGGAAAATGACCGTTGTTGCGGTTGTTTCGATTGATCAAGGTCCAAGCGTACAGTTTTTTTTTTAAGTTTTTGTTGTATTTTTAATTTGCGCTACCGTACCGAATTGCTTAATTATGGAAAAACAGAAAAAATTAAAAATATTAATATTGGGTCAAACTTTACAAATTTTCGTGCAGCTACTGATTTTATTCCGCCTTTTAATTTGATTTTGCGTTTCAAATGCTTAATTTAACAATTTTGTAAGAAAAATATCAAAAAAGCCAATTTTTTTTTTAATAATAATTTTTAGTTAGACGACAAATCGTTAAAATGTTAAATTGTTATGAAACTTTGGTACAATAAACACTTCATAACAGATTTTCACACTTTATTCAAAAATTTTTTAAAGTATTAACGTTTTTACGTTTTTGCACTTTTGTCCCATTGTGCGAGTCACTTTCAAGTTTTTTGAGCCTTTAACACACATTTTTCAATTTGCCACAACTTTAAGTTTCACTTTCAAGTTTTTCGGGCCTTCAACACACATTTTTCGATATGCCACAACTTTAAGTATTTGGGTCAATTATTGCACATTAACAATTTTAATTAATTATTAATATTTTTGAGCGGGTCGCCCTGTTGTTGTTTTTGCTTTTAGTTTTACTTGAGTCTTCTTGTATTTTAATCGTCACTTTGCAACTTTGTTAATATTTTGGTTTTGTTATTTAGCTTTGATCTTCAATAAGTTGGAATATTTTATAACAAATTTAATCAAATAAAGTCCACAACCAAAGTAAGAACACTGAGGGCCGCTAAATAATTTTTAATTTGTGATTTTGGGCATTCTTTGTTTTTAATAAACTGTAAAAAAACTCATTCATCCACCATAGGAGGGTATACAATCATTCTGATTGTAACTACTCGAAATATTCGTCTGAGACCCCATAAAGTAAATATATTCTTGATCGTCGTGAAATTTTATGTCGATCTAGCCATGTCCGTCCGTCCGTCTGTCTGTCGAAAGCACGCTTCCGAAGGAGTAAAGCTAGCCGCTTGAAATTTTGCACAAATACTTCTTATTAGTGTAGGTCGGTTGGTATTGTAAATGGGCCATATCGGTCCATGTTTTGATATAGCTGCCATATAAACCGATCTTGGGTCTTGACTTCTTGAGCCTCTAGAGTGCGCAATTCTTATCCGATTGGGATGCAATTTTGCACGACGTGTTTTGTTATGATATCCAACAACTGTGCCAAGTATGATTCAAATCGGTTCATAACCTGATATAGCTGTCATATAAACAGATCTGGGGACTTGACTTTTTAAGCTTCTAGAGGGCGCAATTCCTATCCGATTTGGCTGAAATTTTGCAAGACGTTTTTATACCCTCCACCATAAGATGGGGGGTATACTAATTTCGTCATTCTGTTTGTAACCACTCGAAATATTCGTCTGAGACCCCATAAAGTATATATATTCTTGATCGTCGTGACATTTTATGTCGATCTAGCCATGTCCGTCCGTCTGTCCGTCCGTCCGTCCGTCCGTCTGTCTGTCGAAAGCACGCTAACTTCCGAGGGAGTAAAGCTAGCCGCTTGAAATTTTGCACAAATACTTCTTATTAAAGTAGGTCGGTTGGTATTGTAAATGGGCCATATTGGTCCATGTTTTGATATAGCTGCCATATAAACCGATCTTGGGTCTTGACTTCTTGAGCCTCTAGAGAGCGCAATTCTCATCCGATTGGAATGAAATTTTGCACGACGTGTTTTGCTATGATATACAATAACTGTGCCAAGTATAGTTTAAATCGGTCCATAACCTGATATAGCTGCCAAATAAACCGATCTTGGGTCTTGACTTCTTGAGCCTCCATGGTGCGCAATTCTTATCCGATTGGAATGAAATTTTGCACGACGTGTTTTGCTATGATATCCAATAACTGTGAAAGGATAGTTCAAATCGGTCCATAACCTGATATAGCTGCCATATAAACCGATCTTGGGTCTTGACTTCTTGAGCCTCTAGAGTGCGCAATTCTTATCCGATTGGAATGGAATTTCGCACGACGTGTTTTGTTATTATATCCAACAACTGTGCCAAGTATGGTTCAAATCGGTTCATAACCTGATATAGCTGCCATATAAACCGATCTTGGGTCTTGACTTCTTGATCCTCTGTGGGGCGCAAATCTTATCCGAATGGAATGGAATTTCGCACGACGTCTTTTGTTATGATACCCAACAATTATGCCAAGTATGGTTTAAATCGGTCCATAGCCTGATATAGCTGCCATATAAACCGATCATGGGTCTTGATTTCTTGAGTCTCTAGAGGGCGCAATTCCTATCCGATTTGGCTGAAATTTTGCACGACGTATTTTATTTTTACTTTCAACAACTGTGTCAAATAAGGTTCAAATCGGTTCATAACCTGATATAGCTGCCATATAAACCGATCTGGGATCTTGACTTCTTGACCTCTAGAGGTCGCAATTATCATCCGATTTGCCTGAAATTTTGTACGACTGATTCTCTCATGACCATCAACAAACGTGTTTATTATGGTCTGAATCGGTCTATAGCCCGATACAGCTCCCATTTAAATCGATCCCTCTATTTTACTTCTTGAGCCCACAAAGGACGCAATTCTTATTCGAATTGGCTGACATTTTACACAGGTCTCCAACATATAATTTAATTGTAGTCCAAACCGGAACATATTTTAATATCGCTCTAATAGCGGAGCAAATCTTTTTTATATTTTTATTTATTTCCTTTTTGTTGATAAGGGGTTTGTGCAATTTAGATATAAGGTATAAAAAAGGGAAAACAAGCTGTATTAGGTTTAAGGTAGGGTTTAATTCAAAGGGTTTTGGCAATAAATTTAGATAGAATTCAAATGGGGAAGATGGAATAGTAAGTATAAGTTCCTATAAGTTACCCACCACCGAATAATGGGGGTATATTCACTTTGTCATTCCGTTTACGACACATCGAAATATCCTTTTCCGACCCTATAAAGTATATATATTCTTGATCAGCGTAAAAATCTAAGACGATCGAGACATGTCTGTCCGTCTGTCTGTTGAAATCACGCAACAGTCTTTACAATAGAGATATTGAGCTGAAACTTTGCACAGATTCTTTTTTGGTCCATAAGCAGGTTAAGTTCGAAGATGGGCTATATCGGAATATATCTTGATATAGCCCCCATATAGACCGATCCGCCATTTATTATCCGATTTTGCTGAAATTTGGGACATTGAGTTGCGTTAGGCCCTTCGAATTCATTCATTAATTTAGCCCAGATAGGTTCAGATTTGGATTTAGCTGCCATAAAGACAGATCCTTTGATTTAGAGTCTTAGGCCCATAAAAGCCACATTTACTATCGGATTTTGCTGAAATTTGGGACAGTGGGTTGTGTTAGGCCCTTCGACATCATCCGTGTATTTGGCTCAGATTTGCATATATAGCTGTCATAAAGACCGACCTCTCGGTTTTAGGTTTTAAGGACATAAAAGGCGCATTTATTGTCCGATATCGCTGAGATTTGAGACAGTGAGTTGCCTTAGACCCTGCAACGTCTTCCTTTAATTTGTTCCTGATCAGTTAAGATTTGTATGTAGCTGCCATATAGACCGATCCTCCGATTTATGGTCTTAGGCCCATAAAAGCCACATTTATTATCCGATTTTGCTGAAATTTGGGACAGTGAATTGTGTTAGCTCCTTCGACATCATTCGTCAATTTGGCCCAGATCGGTCAAGAATTGAATATAGCTGCCATATAGACCGTTCTCTCGATTTAAGGTTTTGGGCCCATAAAAGGTACATTTATTGTCCGATTTCGCCGAAATTTGGGACAGTGCGTTGTGTTAGGCTCTTCGACAATTTTCTGCAACTTGACCAAAATCGGTCCAAATTTGGATATAGCCGCCATGTAGACTGATATCTCGATTTAAAGTCTTGGCTCCATAAAGGCGCATTTATAATCCGATTTCACTGAAATGTGACACAGTGACTTATATTAGGCTTTTCGATATCCGTGTCGTATATGGTTCAGATCGGTTTATTTTTAGATACACAATTGAACAATAACTTGTACTTATTAGTATTTGGTCCAAATCGCAATATATTTCGATATTACTGCTATGGGACAAAAGGTATGCAATTTTCACCGGATCTTGATGAAAGGTGGTTTACATATATACCCGAGGTGGTAGGTGTCCAAAGTTCGGCCAGGCCGAACTTAACGCCTTTTTACTTGTTATACCCTCCACCATAGGATGGGGGGTATACTAATTTCGTCATTCTGTTTGTAACTACTCGAAATATTTGTCTGAGACCCCATAAAGTATATATATTCTTGATTGTCGCGACATTTTTTGTCGATCTAGCCATGTCCGTCCATCTGTCCGTCCGTCCGTCTGTCTGTCGAAAGCACGCTAACTTCCGAAGGAGTAAAGTTAGCCGCTTGAAATTTTGCACAAATACTTCTTATTAGTGTAGGTCGGTTGGTATTGTAAATGAGCCATATCGGTCTATGTTTCCGATTGGAATGAAATTTTGCACGACGTGTTTTGTTATGATATCCAATAACTGAACGATTCGGTTTTAAAGACGGCGCGAAACTGAATTCAAGTGATCACCTGAAGTTGTCTTGAGCTTAAAAGTAACAGGACTTTTCCAAGACACAAAAGACAAATCCAGGTAAACAAATGACAGTCAAAAACGAATTACAGAAGAATTGAATGCCTTTTTTGAGACGGCTACTTACAGTAGGATCCATACACATAGGATTGCACAGTGGAAGATGTGTGTTTGGATCCTCTGTTCAAAGAGATTTGAACACTGCTGTTGTCAGACCTATAATGATATATGGCGTTGTGGTCTGGTGGGCGGCTCTTCAATAGTCCACTTAACGATCAACACTCAACCGGATACAAAGAATGGCTTGTTTGTGCATCACAGCCGCACTGAGGACGACACCATCTGATGCACTGAATTTAATGCTACATCTTAATCCTCTGGACATTATTGCTAGACAAATTGCTGCGACCACTGCCGCGAGGATAAGGGAGATTTCTCTTTGGTCATGTGGCGGCTATGGACACTGTGGTATCCTTGATACAATATTTGATGTTCCAGGAAGTGTGGATTACATCCTACCTGAGCCCTTTTTTTTAATAAAAAGTTCAATACCACTATTCCTGCTAGCACCGATGGGAACTATGACATCGCTAGTAATAGAAGTTACATAGACTTCTATACGGATGGTTCCAAACTAGACGACCAGGTGGGTAATGGGGTGTACTCTAAAGATCTAGAACTGGTCACATCAAGCGGAGATCCTTGCAATTATGGTAGTGGGGTAATGGCTAAGATATAATGTCATAACGACAACTGGTATAAATATCTTCTCAGACAGCCATTAAATCCCTGGAGAATGAATTTCTGAACTTAAAACCTTCTTCGTCTGGTCTCTTTACAAAATTTATCAGCCCAATTCTGAAAACTCCTGGGAAAAAAACTCCCAGGGTATTAATTTCTCCCGCGAATAAAACATTCCTATTCTGATTGAATGGGGAGATGCAGTTTCCAATTTTCGGAAACAGTTTGCGCCCTATAGAAGCCCAAGAAGTCTAATCGATCGGTTTATTTGGCGGCTATATCAGGTTATGGACTGATAGAGACCATATTTGGAACAGTTGGTGGAAGTCATCCCTCAACGATATGTGCAAAATTTCAGCTAAATCGAATAAGAATTACGCCCTTTAGAAGCTCAAGAAATCAAATCAGGAGATCGGTTTATATGGCAATATACTGATTTAGACAATACTTGACACAGTTGCTGGAAGTCAAACCAAAACGATTTGTGCAAAATTTCAGCCAAATAAGAAAAAAATTGGCTCCTCTAGAAGCTCAAGAAATCTAATCGGGAGATCGGTTTTTATAGCAGCCATATCAGATTATGAACCGATTTGAACCATACTCATCACAATTGTTGGATGTAATACCAAAACACCACGTGTAAAATTTCAGCCTCTACACGCTCAAGAAATCAACACCCAAGATCCGTTTATATTGCAGCTATATAAAAAGATGGATCGATTGGTACATTTTCAATCCCACCGGACCTACCCTAAAAAGAAGTTTTTGTGTAAAATTTCAAGAGCCTAGCTTTACTCCTTCGAAAGTTAACGTGCTTTCGACAGACAACGGATATGGCGAGATCGACATAAAATATTATGACGATCAAGAATATGTTTACTTTATGGAGTCTTAGATGCATATTTCGAGATGTTACAAACAGAATGACGAAATTAGTATTCCTGGGGGTATACTATGGTGGAAGGTATAAAAATAAGCAAGAAATTATAAATGTTGTTAAAAATGTTTACAAACATGTTAAGGGTTGCTTTTGTTATGTTTGTTTTACATTTTTTAATAGTTTAGTAGCACAATTATGGCCTACGGCTTGTCACGATATTAATGTGTTGTGATAAGAACAGTCTTTTTCATCCAACAGTTTATACCTAAAATTAGATGCTTCCAGAGTGGTCTGGTGGTCAAATAAACAGATTGCGTCACATCCTACACGTTGGCGTTTTCCTTGTCAAAAGGAGTTAAGGTGGCTGAATCTACCGTATCGTTCTTGGGGCAGAACTTCTCTAGTGAGTAGTAAAGAGGTTTGTTTCTATTTAGTAAACATGAATGTTTTGGTTGTCTGCCTAAACCGCTGCTTTATCTAAAGACTCACCTTTATGGTGCTAGAACTTGAATATCTTCTCGACATTTCCGGGAGGCGGTCGCTTTTCTTGGTGGTTGGGATGGATTCTGGACATATTGCTGCCAAAAATGCGACTCAAAGATTTATTCCTACACCTATGGAGTAAATGCTGCCAAATGTGGCACCAACTATTGTATATCACGTTTGGATGCAAGAGCAAATAAGAAGCAACAAAGTTTTAATTAGGGGTTTAAATGCGTCCAACGAACCGGCAGCGGAAATTAATAATTTATTCACAAATAAGTTGCAAATTAGCCCTGTGATAAAATATGCTCGCAAAATATTTGAAAGAAATGGGAAAATGAACGTGGTAGTTGAGTTCAACAGCCACCAGGGGGTAGATGATGTGTTCCGAAACGTCAGAAAATTGATTGGCTCGAACATATACATAGAACGCGATCTTATACCAACAAAGCGACAAATTAAGAAAGCTTCACTACTTCTAAAATATAAAATAATGGCAATTAGCAAACAGCATCGAATCATTGTGCAGGAGAACAAACTTAAAATTAAAGATACCTGGTTTCATTGGGATAGAGAACATAAATTAATGGCCGGAAAAAACGATGCAAAACATGAACTTTTAAAGCTATATGGAGATTGCATGGAACAGTTTGATACTGACTATGAAACTCTGCTAACCGAATTGAATTCAAAAAACTAATGAAAGTAAATAATATATCATCACAAAAACTTTCAATAATAGCATATAATGTAAACGGAATAGAAAATAAGTACATGTATCCATCTTTTTTCAACTATGTTTGCAAACACGATGTCATTGCACTAACAGAAACACATATAACAGAAAATAAAGTTCAAAATATAAAAAAGTACTTCCCAGGGTTTGAGTTGCATTTTGTACCTGCCACCAGAGATTTTAATTTTGGGCGAGCTATTGGTGGCCAAATTATTGGAATAAATAAAACCGTTGCACATATGGGTGTTAAATATAAAAAATTTAATCATGGAAGTACAGAATATTATGAATTCTACACCCAGAAAGAACAAATTTTTAATATTATCCCTCAGTACTGGAGACCTGCGCAGTGGACAAATGCATATACCAATATCCTCAAATTATTTGAAGAAACAGATCTTATAAGACCGATTCTTATTGGAGATCTTAACGCCAGGATAGGAGAGTTAACACAAGATGTAAATGAAATTTATGATCAATTATTTACGGCAGGAACTGAAATACGAAAATCGAACGACAAAAAGGTGGATAGAAAAGGCAAACAACTCGTCGAATTATGCACAAATAATAATTTATTAATTTTAAATGGGAGAACATGTGGCGATGAAGAAGGATCTCTTACTTTCATTAATTCTATTGGTAAATCTGTAAATGACATTTGTGCAGTGTCTCAAGAAATTCTAAGTCTTGTAAATGAGTTCATTGTAGAAGACAAAACATGGTCGGATCACCTGCCAATAAAACTAAACATCTCAATACAGACTTACAATAAAGTAAATAAAAATCTTAATTTATTACCAAAACTCTCATGGAAAAATAGCAACATAAACCGATATCATAAAAATCTTCAAACAAATTTGCATAAAGCTCTAAACGAAGATAATGAACCAACATTAGATGACCTTGGTAATGTTATAAAAGAGTCAGCCAAGATGAAGATGAGTAGAAATGTTGAGTTTACACCAAAACAACCGTGGTACAATTTGAAGTGTCATACAGCAAGAGAAAAAATGTTTAAATTGCTAAAAATGTTTAAAACAACAGACACTTCAGATGCAAAACTAAAATACTTAAACTCGCTAAAACAATATAAAGATAATTGCAGCTCAAGTAAACAGAGTTATAATGAAAAACTGATGTACACTGTAAATAATGTAACGAATTCCAAGGAATGGTGGAAGGCAGTTAAAGAAATTAGAAATCATAAATTCCAAATAAGTAGCGTGTTATCAGCAGATAATTTCAAAATACACTTTGAAAATTTATTGAACCCATCACACAGTTCGTTAGAAATGAGTTATGCGCCCAACTGGAACACCGATGCTATACTAGATAGAGAAATAAGCATGGATGAGCTCAAATATGTTTTGAAAAACTTAAAGATGAACAAAGCTCCGGGAGAGGATCGTATCCCATATGAGCATATCGTATATGCCTCAGATGATTTCCATAAACAAATATTGAAAAGATATAACACAATCTTTGATACTGGAATAATTGATAATACATTTATAAGAACGGTAATATTTCCAATTCACAAAAAAGGTGACTTGTACCAACCAACAAATTATCGAGGAATTGCGTTTATGAATTGTTTAGCGAAAATAATGATGGGTATTCTAAATGAACGACTTTGCAAGTGGGTGGAATACCACCAAATTTTAACAGAATACCAGGCTGGATTCAGAAAAGGCTACTCGACTGTAGATAACATATATAATCTGGCATCTATTGTAAGCCTAAAATTAAAAGAAAAGAAGAAGATATATGCATTTTTCGTAGATTTTAAGGCGGCATTTGATAATGTTTTCAGAAAGTCTCTACTATATAAACTTTCACAGATGGGCGTATCAAACAAATTTATAACATTAGTTCAAAGTATATACAACAACACACAATACGCAGTCTGGACGGGAGAAGAATTATCAGATTATTTTGAAACTAATTCAGGAGTTAAGCAGGGATGTCTACTATCACCGATACTTTTCTCACTGTACATTAATGATTTGCATGAATATCTTGAAGGAGGAATTTATATTCAACATCTAAACATAAGACTTCTGTTATACGCGGACGATATAGTAATACTTGCCGATGATATATCAACAATGCAGAGCATGATTTCCAAATTAGAAATGTACTGCAATACCTGGAACCTTAAAGTAAACATGGACAAATCAGAAATGTTGATATTTAGAAATGGAGGACGTCAGAGCCACAACGAAAAATGGACATACGGAGGGCAGCCGATAAAAGTAGTAAATGAGTATAAGTATTTAGGAGTAACATTTACGCCGAAACTAAAATTTACAAAACATATAGAAAAGCGAACAGATGAGTCAAAAACAGCTATAAATGCAACGTGGGATTGCTTACTTCGAAAGAGAGAAATAAAGATAGGAAAGAAGTGGGACGTATATCAAGCTGTCGTTCGATCAATTCAGACATATGCGGCTCAGGTATGGGGCTTTTCTCACTTTGAGGAAGTTGATAATTTGCAACGCTACTTTCTGAAGAAAATACTTAAAATACCAAATTTCACCCCGAATTACGCGTTGATGCTGGAGACATCTGTCGAAAATTGCCATTTATACACAATAAATCTTCATCTACATTACATTTACCAAATAATGTACAAGTACCATGAAAATCGATTGCCAAAAATACTAACAAAATTGCTGTTGCAGGAAGAAGTATTCTGGGTAACGGAGGTCAAAGCACTAGCGGAAAATTTGAACGTCCAATGGCCAAATACTTCCCAGGAACATGAATGGAAAATTTTTAATTCACATATTGTTTATAATAAAAAAATACAATTAATAAATGAAAATCTGAGGAAAAAATCACAAAGCATGTCAAGAATATATAAATTCTTAGATCACACTAGAGGAGAATTTTACTTTACTGATTCTTTTTCCAGCGAGGAAATATCTTGGATATTTAAGGCGCGATGCGGATTAGTCCATTTGAATGCAACGAATTTTTACGCGGAGAATGAAATGAAAAATTGTTCCCTTTGTAATCTGAATGAAGAGGAAACTATACGCCATTTCTTGGGAGTTTGTCCAGTTATGAGAGAGTTCAGAATACGAATCTTTCAAACACCAATATTAACTGAAGAAGATACAATAAACATTTTAAACGGCAGTAATGTAAACCACTGGAGAAAACTTGTCACATATTTAAAATCTGGTTCAAAGTACAGAGAATTCTTAATAAATGAATATAATTTTACGAGAACATGATATTAACTTCTATTTTACGACTGACGGTTTTTTCAAAACCATTGTCAAAGTAACTTGCTTGTTTCTTGTTTGCAAAATTAATTAATTTCAAATGAACTGTAAATATTTATATATATAAACCAAACATTATTAATTTTGTATGAAATTATGGACTAAAATGATAATTGCAAAATAAAGAAACGAATAATAAAAAAAAAAAAAAAAAAATATCACGTTTTGGTCGGATTCGGACTAAAATTGAAATGAATGTTGGAGACCATAATAAAAGTCATTGTGTAAAATTTTTTTTTAGGGGGCTCAAGAGTAAAATACGGGCTCAAGAAGTAAAATAGGGATATCGGTTTATATGGGAGCTGTATCTGGCTATAGACCGACTCAGACCATATTTGAAACGTATGTTGAAGGTCATGGGAGAAGCCGTTGTACCAAATTTCTGCCAAATTGGATAATAGTTGCGCTCTCTAGAGGCTCTAGAAATCAAGATCCCGGATCGATTTATATGGCAGCTATACTAGGTTATAGACCGATTTAAACCATATTTGGTACAGTTGTTGGAAGATATAACGAAACATGTCATGCAAAATTAAGCCAAATCGGGAGAAGTTAAGGCCCCAGATCGGTTTATATGACAGCCAGGGACGTAACCAGTGTGGGCCCTCGGGCACAAAATAATTTTGTTTATAGAAAAAACAAGTAAGGGCGTGCTAAGTTCAGCCGGGCCGAATCTTATATACCCTCCACCATTGATCGAATTTGTCGAGTTCTATGAGCGGTATCTCTTTTTAGACAAACATAGAATATTCAATAAAACTGTTGTGCTATTGGAGCTGTATCAAGTTATAGTCCGACTCGGACCATAAATAAGTGCTGAACATTTTAGAAGTCATTGTGAAATATTTCAGTTCATTCGGATAAGAACTGCGCCTTTTAGGGGCTCAAGAAGCAAAATCGGGAGGTAGGTTTATATGGGAGCTGTATTAACCTAATGATCGATTCAGACCATATTAGACACGTATGTTGAAGCTCATGAGAGAAGCCGTTGTACTAAATTTCAGTCAAATCGTGTAGTGGCGCATGTCGATGTACCCAATATGAATATATTTCTTGGAATTGGCCCGCCTGATAATAGATATGGACATTCCTGTTTTTTTTCCAACCCCAACGCGAGTTAACATACAATGTGGATGCTAGAGTATTTTTGTTGTTGTGATTGCTTGTCTCATGTTGTTCCCTTATTGGAACATATTTGGAGCTTTGCCTATGCTGTTTTTCTTCTTCTTCTTCCTTGTAGCACTGTTACAGTTGGATTCACTTACATTGACCGCTGTTGATGATTCAAAGCTTAGTGTGATCATGTGTTATAATCACTTAGCTAACAGAGACGCATCATAGGCGGTAGCCTAGGGGAAGCGTTACAGCCTACGAACCGGTGAGCGTGAGTTCGAATACCGGCAGCAGTGTTTCTTTATACATTTATATTTTTTATTTATTTATTTTTTTTTTTTGTTTGTTTCATTTCATTTGTTTTCTTTTTTTTTGATCATTTGATCACATCAAAGTTCAAATGAGTTGTTTAATTTTTTTTCCTTTTGGTTTTCTTTTTTTTGACAACTATTGGATAAGGTGGAAAATGGTTTTGGTTGTTAACATCCACACATATAAGTCCGACCAAATCATAGGTTTAGAGCACTTTGTCTCCATATTGAAAAGTTGCTATAATTTCCCCTTAGCCATAGTGGTGAATGTTAACTTCTTTTCTATGTTCTTTGTAGCTTTTCTTTCGCATTGGAGTTCCCATACACTCACAAATGGATTATTATTGTATTTGTGGCATGTATGTAAAAGAAGACATTTTTGGTTTTGAGAATTTTAATTTGTGGTAGTAATTCAGCAATTTGCCCCATTGTTTAGGTCAAGGCTACAAAAGGTGGTAGCAGACTGATTTGAGATCCATTTTGCTCCAACCTTGCAACCGTGTGCACCCAAAAGTTTAAGTTTTTGTGTCGTAAAGGACTTGAGATTCTTTAAAAGTGTAAAAGCGTTATCCTTGCTTTAGTAAAAAAGGGATTAAATTTTTTTTTTTTTGTTGGTGGCAGTTCTCCTCAATTTTTATTTTTTTATTGTCCTGCAGAATCGATGTTTATTTATAAAATCGCGGGTAAATAATTGTTGCAAGTGTTGGTTTCCTGCATTTTCTTTTTGCTGAGGGTTTTATCCCCAAAGCTGGAGTGTTGGTCCCCTGTGATCATTTAACTCCTGGATTAATACATTTGGTAAGGTTGCATTTTTTCTAAACAATTTCTCAATTTCTTTTGAGAACTCATTGTTCTGTGGGCCTTGTTTCTCTGATTCTAGGATTCCCCCTTTCCCTGTGCTCATATGGATTTCTCTGTTTCTGCTGTGCAGATTTGGCTGCCTGAGAGAGTCTAACAAAAGTCTTTTCATTTTTTTTTGATCAGTGGATTCTGGTGTCTTAAATGGATCGTTTGTCTTGGTTTCAAGTACAAGAAAAAAAAAAGAGCCGTCGGGATTGGTGCAACTCATTTAGTTTTTGTTTTTCGGGAATCGAAACAAACGCGTTTTGGTTGAAAAATCACTCTCGAAAAGGAAAAAAAACTCTTGCGTGCTAATTCTTAGGTTTTGTAACTTGCTAAAAAAAAGACCTTAAAAAAATAATTATTTTTCCGTATTTTTGCCCACGTAATTTGCCTCAAGTGTTATATAGTTTAATTTTTGCTCATTTGTAAGGCAGAGATGGAGAACCGAATCGGAAGTGAAACAAAAAGTTAATGCCTAATTGAGAGTTTTTTTTTTGGTAAAAGTAGTTTGGCAATCCAATGTTTTAGAAAAAGGCGAATAAAAAAAAAACCGATAGAGTGAATCGTATCAAATGTTAAAGACTATATTGAAAAAAGTGATTTTTTGTGTATGCCGCGTATTTTGTTAAAAACTTGCAATTGGCTGGAGTTTGCTGGTTTGTTTTAATAACCCCTCACCCCTCGAAAGGCCTTTCAACGTGGGAGCTCCAACAAAAACCAAGTAAGTGCAACCTGTTATACTACCACTGAGCAAAGCCAAACAGATTTATTTTTTTTCGGAGAGTGAGAGAGATGCCGTTACCTCTCTCAGGTAATTTTTGTCAAATTAAATAATTTTTTTCTTTTAAATTAATTTAAAAATGTTTTTAAATCTTCCCCCATAATTTTTAAATTGGAATTTTTGCAAGTTGGCAACTTTCAGATGATCTGTTTGTGTTTGTTCAGTTAAATATCCTGCATATACATATATATCTGATTCTGTGCTGGTGGATATGTCAATGCTAAAGTGTTAACATGCTATTGGAACCTCTGTTAACTATGTTGATTCGCTGTTAACAAGACTCTCAGAAAATGTTCTTGGGCCTGAAAAGCACTGCTTCGATTGAAATAGCTTTGATACATTTTTTTTTTGGCAATATTTTTTATATGAATGTACGTTTTGTGCCTTTTGATCATTGACATATCTAGCCCAGTATGCCTATAAAATATTGTTTTTACATTTGATACCATTTTTATTGAAATTTGGCTGCATATTAGTCAAAACTTCGCGATTTAAAATTAGTTTTTCGTTTTATACAACCGAGTGGGTTGTGTTGATGTATGTGTGATTAGAGGAACAAAATGAAGTAAGGGAAAAAAGGGGTCAATGCACCCACAGCTGTTTTACTTTAACAGAAGTACAAATGGAAATACACTCACACAGCTACATATCATTTTTTTCATAATGAGCCTTTTAAACGAAGTTTGTTTCACAGCCGATTTAGTTTTTTTTTCTGCCGTGCTATGAATTCAAATCAACTCGCCTATTGATTCTTATTTGATATATTATATAAATATTTTTTTTCATGCCGTGTTTTTTTTTTAACCCTTCTTGTTAAGTTTTGAGATTTAATTTAAATGATTAGTTTTTTTTAAGAGTTATGAAAATAATTTTAGTAAATTAAAGGATCAATTTAGATATACAAAAAAATTGGTTGTTAGCCTTGACTTTAATATTTCTTTTATTATATTTTTTTTTGTCTGTTTTTGAAGTATGATGTGATTCATCTCTATAGTGAGCGACCGGATTTGATAATGAACTTTTTCTTAATAAATTTAATGAATTTGTTAAATATGGAGTAAGCCCAAACCTTTGAGTTTGATTTGTAGGGTCGGTAGAGGAAGGTAGGGTAAATATTATGGGTTTACCAACCAAGAAGCGATTTCTTTGGGTGCTTTTGGTAAACAGGAAGGGAGGGCATGCTGTGCAGCTTACACCTTAGCACAGCCGATCGAATGATGTCGGAAATAGATCCTCTGGTGTTGTGACCCCCTTATACTTTGTGTATTTGTCTATTCTATCTGACTTTCTTTTGTTTTGGTTTTGCTATCATTCGTGCACGCATTAACATTAAAGCTGGTAGTTGGTAAAATTAAACGATGAACATTGGCAAGATCCCCCCCATCCGACGAGCAATAAGGCCGGTGAAATATGCGTGCCATGCCGTTTTGTTTCATCTATAGACATTTATGTGGAGTTTTGCTCAGACTAGACCCTTGCACACTACAGTTTTTGGCGCCCAACGTGGGGCCCGAGTGAATTAAAAATTTTTTTATATTGAACGGCTTGATATTTCAGATATCGTAGGATTTTTCACTCAGCTCCTAGTATTTTTCCTCTCTTTTCTTTATACTGCCTTTATTTTTTTCCCCATTTATTTTCTTTTGTCGGGATAACTAAACTTCGTTGGAATTTATATGTTTGATATGCAGCGGTGCTGAAGCATATAACCAGGAGTTAGGTTGTCCTGCCCTTTTTTCTCTCGTGTGAAAGTTTCAGTTGGTGTTCATGTTGAATGAATACAGGTTTTGGACTAGGCTCTAATTCTGGCTTCAGCGTATATCTGATTGGAAACTTTTATTATTTGTTTTCTCTATTTGCGATTTGGAATGTATGAATATTATCGAGGATGTTTTTACCCATCGTAAATAACCATTTTTCTTTCTGTCTCCCCTATCAATTTGTTATTCTTCTCCTTAATTACTTCCATCTATTTTCGCATAGTTTGATAATTTTTTTTATTACTATCCTACCTTACCTCCTATGCCCGAACAAATCAAACTTGGTTTTCTTGATTGAATTGTTGTTTTTATTTACTTTTTGATTTTTTTTTAGTTATTATTTTGTCTTGATTTACCTTAGATTTTGATTTTTTTAATGTTATTTGAAAATGCCCCTTGAAAGAAGTTCTGAACATATTTCAGCTGCTGGAACAGCTGTTGAGGGTAACTTGCTTTTATGCCAGATTTGTAGTTCTGTTATTCAGAGTCCATTACTTTTAACAGAAACCTCCTGTAGACATTCCTTTCATAAAATATGCATTACGAATTACATTAAAACTCAGTCTGATTGTCCAGTGTGTGGGTCGAACATAGTCAAGGACAGCAAAAAGTCCGGTCTTGCAACTTCGCAGAAAACAACTTCATCGGTTGCAACTAGGTCGTCTGCAAAAGCCAAGAGCTATGATGCCAATAGGGCTGAAGGATCCTCTAACCAGGATATAACTACAAATTTAGATGCTAGTGCAGGTATGTCACTACCTCAACCCAGCTTGACTTTGGACAGCATAAAGGACTTAGTGACTGCAATGATGAATAGGCAACAAACAGAGATTGTTCAGTCTCTTTCCAATCAGGTAACTTCGTGGGTCGAGAAGAGTGTTGAGGTTAGTCTTGCTCGTTTAAATATTAATCAGGCTCCACAGATTGCTAACGCATCTTCGCCGGTAGTCAATAGAAACCGTCCCTCTATGCTGAATGTAGGTGAGGTTGAGCAGAGGACATTAGAGCAGTTGCTGGGGTTGCCATATTCAAATAATGAACAGGTGAATAATGATTCTGGTAGAAGTAACCATGATGGCAATTCTGCAAGCCGATCTCGATTTAGTGCCCCAAATTTAAGCCATGATTTAGCCTTTCGTCCTGATAAGGTTAGCCAAATAATTGCCAATTGGAAGATTAAGTTCAATGGTAGTTCGAACAGCTTACCTGTTGATAATTTTATTTATCGTGTTGAAGCCCTAACTAGACAGACATTAAATGGTGATTTTGACATCCTTTGTCGTAGCGCAAGTGCACTTTTTGAAGGCAAAGCCAGTGACTGGTTTTGGAGGTTCCACCGTACTGTACGTGTTGTTCAGTGGTTCGATCTTTGTAGAGCATTACGTCAGCATTATAGGGACTCCAGAACTGATATTGACATAAGAGAATTAATACGCGACAGGAAGCAAAAGCCAAACGAACCGTTCGACACTTTTTATGATTCAGTCATAGACTTGGTCGATAGACTTGATAAGCCCCTTGACGATAAAACGCTGGTTGAAATCTTACGTCGCAATCTACAACCAGATATCCAGCATGAAATATTAAATATGTCGATTAGCTCGGTTGGTCAATTGCGTGAAATTTGTCGGCGTAGGGAGTTCTTCCTACAGGATATGAGTCGTAAGCATGGATTCTCCGGTAGCAGGCATAATCATTTTTCAAAGCGTGCAGCAGAAGTTGAATTCAATGAAGTTAACGAGCCTGAATTACTTGAGTTTGAAGAAGTTTCGGAGGTCTCATCTGTGTGTTGGAATTGTAGGCATACAGGTCATAGATACCAAGAATGTTTAGCTGATCGCAGTGTTTTTTGTTATGGTTGTGGTACTCCACAAGTATATAAACCCAATTGTAGGAAATGTAATGACAATCCAAAAAACTTCCAGAGCTCTGCACTGAGAAGTGCACCCAGACCGAAAACTTGTCAACAATCCTCACAGACCATGTAAAAATATTTTCTCGTTCAAATTTTCCTTCGGATACTCAACCTGAGGAAACCCATAATACTGAATATTCAAATAAAAATTATGATACCCAGGATAATACTGTGATTCAAAGTACTTGCCCTACTACTACAGGACCTCGTCCAATAATACCTTTTCATGTGAGGTTAAAAAATTATCTCAAGGTCAGAGACAGGATATTCAATGAAGAGCCTAGGGTTGCCAGGTCAAGCAAAAGGATGAGAAAATTTTGGAAAATTGTCAAGAATTTAAAAAGGAACTTTAGTGTTTCAGTACTTGAGAGGCCAGGCGATGTTCGTCCTTATGCTGAGGTGCGTTTGTTAGATAGAAATGTGATAGGTCTTTTAGACACTGGTGCCTCCGTGACGTGTCTTGGTGCTCAAGCCGCTATAGATTTTCTAGGATCTCAGATTCCTTATAAGAAATTAAACACCACTGTCAATACGGCAGATGGTAAACCTCAAAGGATTGCGGGTGTTTTTACGACTGAAGTGGTTTTTAGAAATAAAAGTGAGCCCATTACTATTTATGTGGTTCCTAATTTGTCACAGGATTTGATACTTGGCATTGATTTTTGGAGGAAATATAACCTTCTTCCTCAGTCTCTTTTAAATGGAATTTCCAGTTTATCGTTCTCAGTAGGCGATGCCCAAAATTTAGACCAGAAATATCTCTCGGTGGATCAGAAGTTTCAGCTGCAATGTGCTATTGATTTATTTCCTTCGTTCGCGAAAGAGGGCCTAGGGAAAACGAATGTTATTTGCCATACTATTAATACGGGTGGTGCAACCCCGATAAAACAAAGGCATTTCCCTGTCTCTCCGGCGATTGAGAAGCTAATCTACGAAGAGCTTGATCGCATGTTGGCTATGGGTGTAATAGAGGAGTCCACTAGTCCTTGGTCTTCACCGATTGTTTTGCATAGAAAACCAGGCAAGAATCGCTTATGCTTGGACAGTAGAAAACTTAATGCTGTTACAGAGGGGGATGCTTATCCACTTCCACATATCGATGGTATCTTGAGTCGTTTGCCTAAAGCTGAATTTATATCCAGCCTTGATTTGAAGGATGCATTCTGGCAGATACCGCTAGATGAATCGTCGAAAGGTAAGACTGCATTCACGGTTCCTGGGAGACCCCTTTATCATTTTAAAGTTATGCCATTTGGCTTATGTAATGCCCCGCAAACCATGTGCAGGCTTATGGATAGGGTGATACCGGCATCTCTCAGAGCTGAGGTTTTGGTCTACCTGGACGATCTTCTAGTGGTATCTCCCACATTTGATCGGCATCTAGAGGTACTCAAGGAAGTGGCTAAGTGTCTTCGTAATGCTGGACTTACAATAAACGTAGGAAAAAGCAAATTTTGTATGACAGAAGTCCGATATTTAGGCCATGTAGTTGGGGACGGGACCATTCGTACCGATCCAGGAAAAATTTCGGCCATTACTGAATTCCCGGCACCGAGATCGGTTAAACAAGTCCGACGATTTCTAGGTATGTCAGGGTGGTACAGAAAGTTCATCAGGAATTACGCTGCTATTTCTAGTCCCTTAACTGATTTGTTAAAGACTAATCGAAAATTCGTATGGACCGAGGAGGCCCAAAAATCCTTTGAAGATTTGAAATCCATTCTTAGCTCAGCCCCTGTTTTGCACAGTCCTGATTTTTCACAGCCGTTTTTTATACACTGTGATGCCAGCAAAACAGGAATAGGAGGAGTCTTGGTGCAAAAGAATGCGGAGGGCGATGAGTTTCCTGTGGCGTTTATGTCTAAGAAACTTAACCAAGCCCAACGTAACTATAGTGTCACTGAACAAGAATGCTTGGCAGCAATGCTTTGCATTAAAAAGTTTCGAGCTTATGTCGAGGGACATGAGTTCACGGTGATTACTGATCACGCCTCTCTTAAATGGCTCATGTCCCAAACTGACTTAAGCACGCGGCTAGCTAGATGGGCCTTGAAGCTTCAAGGATACCGGTTTAAATTTGAGCATAGAAAAGGGTCGCAGAATATAGTTCCTGATGCGCTTTCGCGTACGAATACCGATGACTTGTCCGAAATATGCGGTCTGTCCGAGATAAGAAATGAACGCGGGGTTTTTGTTGATTTAAAATCTGAACATTTTTCCTCTGACGACTACAAGGACTTATTGAGAAGGGTTGAAGATAATATCGATTCCACTCCCGACTTGAAGATTATCGATGGTTATTTATACAGACGAACGGAACACGCCGTTGGAGAACAGCTTGCTGATGACATGATTTGGAAGCTATGGATTCCTAAAAGTATGGTTCCAGAGGTATTGCAGAAACATCATGATGACCCCTTGTCTTCGCATTGTGGGATTAATAAAACATTGGAAAGAATTCGCAGATACTATTTCTGGCCTAACTTAGTTTGGGATGTTAAGAATTATGTTAACTCGTGTGAAGTTTGTAAGAGTACAAAGCACCCTAATGTTGTTATGAGACCACCCATGGGTGACACTGGTTCATCCCATAGATTCTTTCAGCGCTTATATGTTGATTTCATAGGACCTTACCCTCGATCCAGTTCAGGGAATATTGGAATTTTTATTGTCCTTGATCATTTTTCAAAATTTTGTTTTCTCCGCCCGGTTAAAAAGTTTACAGCTGATGCTGTTATTAAGTATATGGAAGAAGATTTGTTTCACACATTTGGTGTACCAGAGAGCGTTATCTCGGATAATGGAACGCAGTTCAAAGCAAAGAAATTTAATGATCTTTTGAATTTTTATAAGATTTCTCATATTTATACCGCAGTTCATTCGCCACAGGCTAATGCCTCTGAACGGGTGAACCGATCCGTCATTTCTGCTATTAAAGCATATGTAAAACCCGATCAAAAAAATTGGGATGAAAAACTAAGCCACATTGCGTGTGCTTTGCGTTCGACGGTACATACTGCCATTGGGACTTCCCCTTATTTTATGGTTTTTGGTCAAAATATGGTGACTAATGGTTCTATTTACCAACTGCTAAGAAAACTGAATGCTTTAGAGGATAGGGCGATACAATTTAATAGATCGGACACCTTTGATGTTGTTAGATCTAAAGCTGCTAATGTGATGAGAGTGCAACATGATCGTAATGAAAGACAATACAACCTACGTTCGCGTGAAGTGTCATATAATGTTGGTCAAGAGGTGTACAGGCGAAATTTTAGCCAAAGCAGTTTTGAAAAAGGATACAATGCTAAACTTGCGCCTACGTTTATTAAATGCAGGGTTCGTCGTAGAATTGGTACTTGTTATTATGAACTTGAAGATCTTCAAGGCAAGTTGGTTGGTACATATCATGCAAAAGATATGAGGCAATAGATTACATCTCCATGCGGTATCAGACTTAATCTCCAATTTGTCCATTAAGCCTGATTTTGGCGGGGGGTATTTGTAGTGGCGCATGTCGATGTACCCAATATGAATATATTTCTTGGAATTGGCCCGCCTGATAATAGATATGGACATTCCTGTTTTTTTTCCAACCCCAACGCGAGTTAACATACAATGTGGATGCTAGAGTATTTTTGTTGTTGTGATTGCTTGTCTCATGTTGTTCCCTTATTGGAACATATTTGGAGCTTTGCCTATGCTGTTTTTCTTCTTCTTCTTCCTTGTAGCACTGTTACAGTTGGATTCACTTACATTGACCGCTGTTGATGATTCAAAGCTTAGTGTGATCATGTGTTATAATCACTTAGCTAACAGAGACGCATCATAGGCGGTAGCCTAGGGGAAGCGTTACAGCCTACGAACCGGTGAGCGTGAGTTCGAATACCGGCAGCAGTGTTTCTTTATACATTTATATTTTTTATTTATTTATTTTTTTTTTTGTTTGTTTCATTTCATTTGTTTTCTTTTTTTTTTGATCATTTGATCACATCAAAGTTCAAATGAGTTGTTTAATTTTTTTTCCTTTTGGTTTTCTTTTTTTTGACAACTATTGGATAAGGTGGAAAATGGTTTTGGTTGTTAACATCCACACATATAAGTCCGACCAAATCATAGGTTTAGAGCACTTTGTCTCCATATTGAAAAGTTGCTATAATTTCCCCTTAGCCATAGTGGTGAATGTTAACTTCTTTTCTATGTTCTTTGTAGCTTTTCTTTCGCATTGGAGTTCCCATACACTCACAAATGGATTATTATTGTATTTGTGGCATGTATGTAAAAGAAGACATTTTTGGTTTTGAGAATTTTAATTTGTGGTAGTAATTCAGCAATTTGCCCCATTGTTTAGGTCAAGGCTACAAAAGGTGGTAGCAGACTGATTTGAGATCCATTTTGCTCCAACCTTGCAACCGTGTGCACCCAAAAGTTTAAGTTTTTGTGTCGTAAAGGACTTGAGATTCTTTAAAAGTGTAAAAGCGTTATCCTTGCTTTAGTAAAAAAGGGATTAAATTTTTTTTTTTTTGTTGGTGGCAGTTCTCCTCAATTTTTATTTTTTTATTGTCCTGCAGAATCGATGTTTATTTATAAAATCGCGGGTAAATAATTGTTGCAAGTGTTGGTTTCCTGCATTTTCTTTTTGCTGAGGTTTTTATCCCCAAAGCTGGAGTGTTGGTCCCCTGTGATCATTTAACTCCTGGATTAATACATTTGGTAAGGTTGCATTTTTTCTAAACAATTTCTCAATTTCTTTTGAGAACTCATTGTTCTGTGGGCCTTGTTTCTCTGATTCTAGGATTCCCCCTTTCCCTGTGCTCATATGGATTTCTCTGTTTCTGCTGTGCAGATTTGGCTGCCTGAGAGAGTCTAACAAAAGTCTTTTCATTTTTTTTTGATCAGTGGATTCTGGTGTCTTAAATGGATCGTTTGTCTTGGTTTCAAGTACAAGAAAAAAAAAGAGCCGTCGGGATTGGTGCAACTCATTTAGTTTTTGTTTTTCGGGAATCGAAACAAACGCGTTTTGGTTGAAAAATCACTCTCGAAAAGGAAAAAAAACTCTTGCGTGCTAATTCTTAGGTTTTGTAACTTGCTAAAAAAAAGACCTTAAAAAAATAATTATTTTTCCGTATTTTTGCCCACGTAATTTGCCTCAAGTGTTATATAGTTTAATTTTTGCTCATTTGTAAGGCAGAGATGGAGAACCGAATCGGAAGTGAAACAAAAAGTTAATGCCTAATTGAGAGTTTTTTTTTTGGTAAAAGTAGTTTGGCAATCCAATGTTTTAGAAAAAGGCGAATAAAAAAAAAACCGATAGAGTGAATCGTATCAAATGTTAAAGACTATATTGAAAAAAGTGATTTTTTGTGTATGCCGCGTATTTTGTTAAAAACTTGCAATTGGCTGGAGTTTGCTGGTTTGTTTTAATAACCCCTCACCCCTCGAAAGGCCTTTCAACGTGGGAGCTCCAACAAAAACCAAGTAAGTGCAACCTGTTATACTACCACTGAGCAAAGCCAAACAGATTTATTTTTTTTCGGAGAGTGAGAGAGATGCCGTTACCTCTCTCAGGTAATTTTTGTCAAATTAAATAATTTTTTTCTTTTAAATTAATTTAAAAATGTTTTTAAATCTTCCCCCATAATTTTTAAATTGGAATTTTTGCAAGTTGGCAACTTTCAGATGATCTGTTTGTGTTTGTTCAGTTAAATATCCTGCATATACATATATATCTGATTCTGTGCTGGTGGATATGTCAATGCTAAAGTGTTAACATGCTATTGGAACCTCTGTTAACTATGTTGATTCGCTGTTAACAAGACTCTCAGAAAATGTTCTTGGGCCTGAAAAGCACTGCTTCGATTGAAATAGCTTTGATACATTTTTTTTTGGCAATATTTTTTATATGAATGTACGTTTTGTGCCTTTTGATCATTGACATATCTAGCCCAGTATGCCTATAAAATATTGTTTTTACATTTGATACCATTTTTATTGAAATTTGGCTGCATATTAGTCAAAACTTCGCGATTTAAAATTAGTTTTTCGTTTTATACAACCGAGTGGGTTGTGTTGATGTATGTGTGATTAGAGGAACAAAATGAAGTAAGGGAAAAAAGGGGTCAATGCACCCACAGCTGTTTTACTTTAACAGAAGTACAAATGGAAATACACTCACACAGCTACATATCATTTTTTTCATAATGAGCCTTTTAAACGAAGTTTGTTTCACAGCCGATTTAGTTTTTTTTTCTGCCGTGCTATGAATTCAAATCAACTCGCCTATTGATTCTTATTTGATATATTATATAAATATTTTTTTTCATGCCGTGTTTTTTTTTTAACCCTTCTTGTTAAGTTTTGAGATTTAATTTAAATGATTAGTTTTTTTTAAGAGTTATGAAAATAATTTTAGTAAATTAAAGGATCAATTTAGATATACAAAAAAATTGGTTGTTAGCCTTGACTTTAATATTTCTTTTATTATATTTTTTTTTGTCTGTTTTTGAAGTATGATGTGATTCATCTCTATAGTGAGCGACCGGATTTGATAATGAACTTTTTCTTAATAAATTTAATGAATTTGTTAAATATGGAGTAAGCCCAAACCTTTGAGTTTGATTTGTAGGGTCGGTAGAGGAAGGTAGGGTAAATATTATGGGTTTACCAACCAAGAAGCGATTTCTTTGGGTGCTTTTGGTAAACAGGAAGGGAGGGCATGCTGTGCAGCTTACACCTTAGCACAGCCGATCGAATGATGTCGGAAATAGATCCTCTGGTGTTGTGACCCCCTTATACTTTGTGTATTTGTCTATTCTATCTGACTTTCTTTTGTTTTGGTTTTGCTATCATTCGTGCACGCATTAACATTAAAGCTGGTAGTTGGTAAAATTAAACGATGAACATTGGCAAGATCCCCCCCATCCGACGAGCAATAAGGCCGGTGAAATATGCGTGCCATGCCGTTTTGTTTCATCTATAGACATTTATGTGGAGTTTTGCTCAGACTAGACCCTTGCACACTACAATCGGATGACAATTGCGCCCTCTAGAGGTTCAAGAAGTCAAGATCTAAGATCGGTTTATATGGCAGCTTTATTAGATTCTATACCGATTTACGCCATACTTAGCACAGTTATTGAAAGTCAGAATAAAAAACACCTTATGCAAAATTTCACCCAAATCGGATGAGAATTGCGCGCCCTATTGGCTCAAGAAGTCAAGATCCAAGGTCGGTTTATATGGCAGCTATACCAGATTATGAACAGATTTGAATCATATTAAGCACAGTTATTGAAAGTGATAACAAAGCACTACGTGCGACGTGAATTGTGCCCTCTAGAGGCTCAAGAAGTCAAGACCCAAGATCGGTTTATATGGCAGCTATATCAAAACATTGACCGATTTAAACCATACATAGTGTAGTTGTTGGAAGTGATACCAAAACACTACGTGATACCAAATCGGATAAAAATTGCGCCCTCTAGAGGCTCAAGAAGTCAAGACCTAGGATCGGTTTATATGGCAGCTATATCAAAACATGGAGCGATTTGGCCCATTTACAATACCAACCGACCTACACTAATAAAAAGTATTTGTGCAAAATTTCAAGCAGCTAGATTTACTCCTTCGAAAGTTAGACTGCTTTCGACGGACGGACGGACATGGCTAGATCGACTTAAAATAAAACAAGTAAAAGCATGTTAAGTTCGGCCGGGCCGAATCTTATATACCCTCCACCATGGATCGCATTTGTCGAGTTCTTTCCACGGTATCTCTACTTAGGCAAAAAAGGATATATGAAAAGATTTACTCTGCTATTAGAACGATATCAAGATATGGTCCGGTTTGGACCACAATTAAATTATATGTTGGAGACCTGTGTAAAGTGTCAGAAAATTCGAATGAGAATTGCGCCGAAGAGCGATTTATATGGGAGCTGTATCGGGCTATAGACCGACTCAGACCATAGTAAACACGTATGTTGATGGTCATGAGAGGATCCGTCGTACCAAATTTCAGGCAAATCGGATAAGAATTGCGCCCTCTAGAGACTCAAGCTGTCAAGCTGTCAAGACACAAGATCGGTTTATATGACAGCTATATCAGGCTATAGACCGTTTTGAACCATACTTGGCCATTTGCTGAATATCATAACAAAACATGTCGTCCAAAATTTCATTCCAATCGGATAAGAATTGCGCACTCTAGAGGTTCAAGAAGTCAAGACCCAAGATGGGTTTATATGGCAGCTATATCAGGTTATGGACCGATTTGATTTGAACCATACTTGGCACAATTGTTGGATATCATAACAAAACACGTCGTGCAAAATTTCATTTCAATCGGATAAGATTTGCGCCTTCTAGAAGTTCAAGAAGTCAAGACCCAAGATCGGTTTATATGGCATCTATATCAAAACTTGGACCGATATGGCCCATTTACAATACCAACCGACCTACACTAATAAGAAGTATTTGTGCAAAGTTTCAAGCGGCTGGCTCTACTCCTTCGGAAGTTAGCGTGCTTTCGACAGACAGACGGACGGACGGACGGACGGACATGGCTAGATCGACATTCAATTTCGCGACGATCAGGAATATATATACTTTATGGGGTCTCAGACGAATATTTCGAGTAGTTACAAACAGAATGACGAAATTAGTATACCCCCATTTTGTTAAGGAAGTTGCGGAAGATGTTGGCATTACAAACAAAATAGCTGTCATTACAACAGACAAATCCGCAAATGTGGTTGGAGCTGTGCGCATGGGAAATTGGCGTTGGGTTGATTGCTATGCGCACTCACTTAACTTAGTCGTACAAACATCATTATTCCAAATTGATGACGGTGGAATTCTACCTTCGAAATGCTTCAGTGTATTTATTTATGCTACGAAGAATGTCGTTATCACCACCTTGTCTTTATTACGTCCAGAGTTAGCTTTATCTTTCGAAGATTGGGATATCATAAAAGATATACCAATTTTAGAACCCTTTTATGAAATAATCGTTGAGATATCTGCAGAAAAAAATGTCAAGCTTTCCAAAGCGATGATTCTCAACAACCTCTTGGAATGGTCCATTAACAATTCTTCTTTAACAAACGAGAAAATAGTGGCAATGTGAATGTTTTGAAAAAAGAATTCACTTCCAGGTTTGGTGAATATGACCGAAACTGCCTTTATGCAGATAGTGCCTTGATGTATCCAAGATTTAAATGATGTGCTTATCAAACTGCCATAAAGCAATTGACAGATAGAGCGTCGCGTATAAAATTACCAAATATTAACGATGGCAATGACGCCGTTCAAATAGTAATTCGAAATACTTCTAAAGTATGGACCTATTGCGATATCAGAAGTTGTATCCAAGAAACTGGACGATAATGACAATATGGAAATCGAATGAAAGGTATTCGGGAGTAGATTACGAATATGGTCAGGAAGGAGGTATAGGCTTTATAATTTGTTGACATCGGAAGGGGCCGGACCCTCCCCCTTACCCCAATAGCACGACTCAAAAATAGAAGTGGACCGATCGTTACAATATGTGACTCAAATGAAAGGTATTCTGGAGTATAGTACGATTTTTTTTATCAAAAAATGGCACCAAGTAACTGGGGGGCCGCCCTGATCCTACGATAATGAAAATATGGGACGATAATGACAATATGGGATTCGAATGAAAGGCATTCTGAGGTAGATTATGAATTTGGTCAGGAAGGAGGTATAGGCTTTATAATTTTTTGATATTGGAAGTATTTTGTGTACCGTTTCATAGTAACCTAAAAACAAAAATTTGGCATCCAAATTTTGGATGGGGTACCTAGGGCGGCCGCCACACCTCCAAAACTTACCAAATATATATATAGACCAATCACGACAATATAGGACTCAAATGAAATGTATCTTAAATAAGAAAACGCATCTGATATCCAATTATGATATCCAATTATCGGACCAAGACCACCCCAACCCCCAAAACACCCCTAAATCGCACAAATATACCGACCATGGTAACGTGGGACTCAAATGAAAGGTATTTGCGTGTAGAATACGAATCTGATATTAAAATTTTGGAACAAAGTTTCTGTGGGTCCACCCCTTAATCTGGGGAGACCACTCCAACCCCCAAAACACCCCTAAATCGCACAGATATACCGACCATGGTAACTTGGGACTCAAATGAAAGGTATTTGCGTGTAGAATACGAATCTGATATTCAAATTTTGGAACAAAGTTTCTGGGGGTCCACCCCTTAAACTGGGGGAATCACCCCAACCCACAAAACACCCCTAAATCGCACAAATATATCGACCATGGTAATATGGGACTCAAATGAAAGGTATTTGCGCCTAGAATACGAATCTGATATTCAAATTTTTGAACAAAGTTTCAGGGGGTCCACACCTTCCCCAAATCGCCCCCCAAAGAGGACAAATTTAGGACCATAGAAATATGGGGTACGAATGAAAGGCCTTTGGGGGTAAAGCAAGAATCTGATATCAATATTCGGGAAAAATTTTTATGGGGCCACGCCACCCCTATAACACCACCAAAATAGGAAGTTATTGCTGACCATTGCTATATGGGGCTCAAATAAGAGTAGAACACGAATGTGATATATAATTTCAAGGCCAAGTCACTGAGTGGCCGTTCCATCCCCCAAACCGGTTATGTTTCCTGACCATGGAAATATGGGGCTCAAATGAATTGGGTTTTCAAGACAGTGGAGCTCAATATTGACCGGACATATTATCTGACTTTTGCAAAAGGAGTTCAAATGAAAGGTATTTGAGATTAGAAAACGAATTTGATATGCAATTTTCAGGCCAATGACAATATGGGGTTCAAATATAAGAATAGAGCACGATGCTGATATTTTTTCACAGCTAAGTGTTTGGGGAACCACCCCACTTCCCAAAAAACCCCTCAATCAGGCATATTTACCGACTATGTCAATGGGGGGCTCAAATGAAAAGTATTGGGAAGTAGAGCACGAAATTGATACCGACTTTCGTGACCAATTTTCTGATGGTCTACCCCTTTCCAAAAATACCCCACAAAAAGCATTTATTTACTGACCATCGCAATGCGAGTTTCAACTAAAGGTATTTGGGAGTAGAATACAAATCTGATATCCAAATGTGGGACCATGTGTTTGGTCACCGCCCATTTCCCAAAACACACCCCAAAGGATAAAAATTTACCAACCATGCCAATATCTGGCTCAAATGGAAGGTATATGAGATTAGAAAACGAATTTGATTACCAATTTTGGGCCGAGGTGTTTTGAGGACTTCTCATCCTATAAACTCCCCTTAAACCAATGGCAATGTGTGGTTTAAATAAATGGTAGTTGAAAGAAGAGCACGATGCGGACATTTTTTAAGGGCGAAGTGTCTGGGGGACCATCTCACCCCCCAAAAAAACCCCTAAATCAGACATTATGAGAATATGGGGCTGAAATAAGGACTTTTAAGAGTGGAGTTCGTCTAACATTCAAACTTAAATGAGCTATGACCAACCAATGACCAATTCGTGGACAAATAAAGATCATATGGGATTCAGATAAAGGCGCTTATATTGTCATACTGTTAGTCAAGCTATATACATATTCTATTTTCGTAGCATGGTATTTCACTAAAAGCTTTTTAATTGTCGGAAATAAATATTCAACGGTTAATTTTGTTCCATATAAATTAAAAGAAGGCGCAGCGAAGCGGGGACGGCCATTTCAAAACCCACCCAAACGGAAATATATACCGACTGGGATAATATGGGTATCAAATGAAAAGTAATTAAGAATAGAGTACGAACATAACATAAAAATATCACCCTTAGTGTTGGGTAGACCCCCACAGACAAAAACACCACCCAACTGGACACTCATCGAAACCATCTCACTATGATTCGAAATCGAAAAAATCTCAAATTGAAGCCGGTAAGGGTCCAGGAATTGACAAATCGGCGGTGACATTTGGTCATTAAACAAAAGCTTAACTTTGCATTGCTTGCGAATTAGAAATTTTTGTGCGGATTTCTTAGTTTTATAGTGAGTTTCGGGTATTCAATTTTTTCTCAAACATTTCGGCAAACTGGCAAGTATTATTATGACGATTTTTATACCCTCCACCATAAGATGGGGGGTATACTAATTTCGTCATTCTGTTTGTAACTACTCGAAATATTCGTCTGAGACCCCATAAAGTATATATATTATTGATCGTCGTGACATTTTATGTCGATCTAGCCATGTCCGTCCGTCTGTCCGTCCGTCCGTCCGTCCGTCCGTCCGTCCGTCCGTCTGTCTGTCGAAAGCACGCTAACTTCCGAAGGAGTAAAGCTAGCGGCTTGAAATTTTGCACAAATACTTCTTATTAGTGTAGGTCGGTTGGTATTGTAAATGGGGTATATCGGTCCATGTTTTGATATAGCTGCCATATAAACCGATCTTGGGTCTTGACTTCTTGAGCATCTAGAGTGCGCAATTCTTATCCGATTGGAATGAAATTTTGTACGGCGTGTTTTTTTATGATATCCAACAACTGTGCCAAGTATAGTTCAAATCGGTCCATAACCTGATATAGCTGCCATATAAACCGATCTTGGGTCTTGACTTCTTGAGCCTCTAGAGGGCGCAATTCTTATCCGATTGAAATAAAATTTTGCACGACGTGTTTTGTTATTATATCCAACAACTGTGCCAAGTATGGTTCAAATCGGTTCATAACCTGATATAGTTGCCATATAAACCGATTTTGGGTCTTGACTTCTTGAGCCTCTAGAGGGCGCAATTCTTATCCGATTGAAATGGAATTTCGCACGACGTGTTTCGTTATGATACCCAACAACTGTGCCAAGTATGGTTTAAATCGGTCCATAACCTGATATAGCTGCCATATAAACCGATCTTGGGTCTTGACTTCTTGAGCCTCTAGAATGCGCAATTCTTATCCGATTAGAATGAAATTTTGCACGACGTCTTTCGTTATGATATCCAACAACTGTGCCAAGTATGGTTGAAATCGGTCCATAACCTGATATAGCTGTCATATAAACAGATCTGGGGATTTGACTTCTTGAGCTTCTAGAGGGCGCAATTTCTATCCGATTTGGCTGAAATTTTGCATGACGTATTTTATTTTTACTTTCAACAACTGTGTCCAATAAGGTTCAAATCGGTTCATAACCTGATATAGCTGCCATATAAACCGATCTGGGATCTTGACTTCTTGACCCCTAGAAGTCGCAATTATTATCCGATATGCCTGAAATTTTGTACGACGGATCCTCTCGTGACCATCAACAAACGTGTTTATTATGGTCTGAATCGGTCTATAGCCCGATACAGATCCCATATAAATCGTTCTCTATATTTTACTTCGTGAGCCCCAATGGGCGCAATTCTTATACGAATTGGCTGAAATTTTACACAGGTCTCCAACATATAATTTAATTGTGGTCCGAACCGGACCATATCTTGATATCGTTTTAATAGCAGAGCAACTCTTTTCTTATATCCTTTTTTGCCTAAGAAGAGATGCCGGGAAAAGAACTCGACAAATGCGATCCATGGTGGAGGGTATATAAGATTCGGCCCGACCGAACTTAGCACGCTTTTACTTGTTTAATTTTGGTAAATATTGCAAAAATGCATGTTGTTTTTATACCCTCCACCATAGGATGGGGGTATACTAATTTCGTCATTCTGTTTGTAACTCCTCGAAATATTCGTCTAAGACCCCATAAAGTACATATATTCTTGATCGTCATGACATTTTAAGTCGAACTAGCCATGTTCGTTCGTCCGTCCGCCTGCCTGTCGAAAGCACGCTAACTTTCGAAGGACTAAAGCTAGCCGCTTGAAATGTTGTACGAGTACTTAATATTAGTGTAGGTCGGTTGGGATTGTAAATGGGCTATATCGGTCCACGTTTTGATATAGCTGCCATATAAACCGATCTGGGATCGTGACTTCTTGAGCCACTAGAGGACGCAATTATTATCCGATTTGGCTGAAATTATGCACGAGGTGTTTCGTTGTGACATTCAACAACTATGCTAAGAATAGTTCAAATCGGCCCGTAACCTGATATAGCTGCCGTATAAACCGATCTGGGGTCTTGAACAATTATTATTGGGGAGCAATTATTATCCGATTTAGCTGAAATTTTGCATGAGGTGTTTTGTTATGACATTCAAAAACTATGCTAAGAAAAGTTCAAATCGGTCCATAACCTGATATAGCTGTCATTAAAACTGATATGGTATCTTGATTTCTTGAGCCTCAAAAAAGCGCAAGAATTATCCAATTTGGCTGAAATTTTGTACAGCGGCTTCTTCCATGACCTTATCCGATTTAGCTGAAACTTAGCATGAGGTGATTTGTTATGGCATTCAACAACTGTGCTAAGAATAGTTCAAATCGTAGCCTCTAACAAGTAAAAAGGCGTTAAGTTCGGCCGGGCCGAACTTTGGATACCCACCATCTCGGGTATATATGTAAACCACCTTCCATCTAAATCCCGTGAAAATTGCATACCTTATCTCCCATAGCAGTTATATCGAAATATATTCCGATTTGGACCAAATACTAATAAGTACAAGTCATTGTTCAGTTGTGTATAACAAAATATTGGTCTTTTTAGTAGCTATATCTAAAAATAAACCGATCTGAACCGTATACGACACATGTCGAAAAGCCTACTATAAGTCACTGTGTCAATTTTCAGTGAAATCGGATTATAAATGCGCCTTTTATGCGGCCAAGACTTTAAATCGAGAGATCGGGCTGCATGGCATCTATTCAAATCTGCACCGATTTGGACTTAGTTGCAGAAAAATGTCGAAGAGTCTAACACAAAGCACTGTCCCAAATTTCAGCAAAATCGGACAATAAATGCGCCTTTTATGGCCCCAAAACCATAAATGGAGAGTTCGGTCTATATGGCAGCCATATCCAAATCTGAACTGATCAGGGTCAAATTGAAGAAAAATATCGAAGGGCCTAACACAACTCACTGTCCCAAATTTCAGCAAAATCGGATAATAAATGTGACTTTTATGGGCCTAAGACCCTAAATCGGAGGATCGGTCTATATGGCAGCTATATTCAAATCTAGACCGATCTGAGCCAAATTGACGAAGGATGGCGAATGGCCTAACACAACTCATTATCTTAAATTTCTACAAAATCGGATAGTAAATGGGGCTTAATGGGCCTAAGACCCTAAATTTGAGGATGGGTCTATATGGCACCTATATCCAAATCTGGACAGATCCAAATTAATGGAGGATGTCTAATGACCTAACACAACTCACTGTCGCAAATTTCAGCAAAATCGGATAATAAATGTGGTTTTTTGGGTCTAAGACCCTAAATCGGAGGATCGGTCTATATGGCAGCTATATCCAAATCTTAACCGATCTGGACCAAATTCACGAGGAATGTTAGAGGGCATAACACAACTCGCTGTCCCAAATTTCTACAAAATCGGATAATAAATGTGGCTTTTATGGGCCTAAGACCCTAAATCGGCCGATCGGTCTATATGGGGGCTATATCAAGATATAGGCCGATATAACCTATCTTCAAACTTAACCTGCTTATGGATAAAAAAGAACCTGTGCAAAATTTCAGCTCAAAATCTCTATATTTTTAAAGACTGTAGCGTGATTTCAACAGACAGACGGACAGACGGACTGACATGTCTAGATCGTCTTAGATTTTTACGCTGATCAAGAATATATATACTTTATAGGGTCGGAATTGGATATTTCGATGTGTTGCAAACGGAATTACAAAATGAATATACCCCCATCCTTCGGTGGTGGGTATAAAAAGCGCAAGTATTATCCGATTTGGCTCAAAATTTTGTTCAACGGCTTCTCCCATGACCTTTAACATACGTGTCGAATATGGTATGAATCTGTTTATAGCCTAATTCAGCTCCGCCGATCTCCCTATTTTACTTCTACAACCCCTTTGGCTTATGACTTCTACTATGGTCTCCAATGTTCAATATTCCTTTATCCTTCGTTTTCTTAAAAAGAGATACCGTGGAAAGAGCTCGACAAATGCGATTCATGGTGGAGGGTATATAATGTTCGGCCCGGCCGAACTTAGCACGCTTTTACTTGTTTAATTTATGTTTGTTTCTACATTTGTTTATTCCGTATGGACTGAAAATCGGATGAACCGATTTTCTTGAAATATTCACAGATTGTGGGGAGTGGTCCGGAAGGAGCAATAGGCTATATAATTTTTTGATATCGCAAGGGGGGCGGACCCTCGCTCTTACCCCAAAAGTACGCCTTAAAATATAAGTGGACCGATCTGGACAATGTGGAACTTAAACGAAAGGTATCCGGGTATAGTATTCAAAATCAATCAAAAGTTTGGTCCAAGATTCCAGGGGACTACGCCGACCCCAAAACCCCTTCAAATAGGTATATTCGACGATAATGGCAATATGCGATTCAACCGAAAGCTATTCGGGAGTAGATTACGAATATGATCAGGAAGGAGGAATAGGCTACATAATTTGTTGATATTGGAAGTGGGCGGGCCCTCCCCCGTCACACCAAAAACACTATCCAAAATCAAAAGTGGACCGATAGAAACAATATGAGTATCGAATGAAAGGTTATTGAGAGTAGAATACGAATATGGTATTAAAAATTGGGTCCAAATAACCAGGGGGCCATCCCAGCCCCAAAACTCCCCGCAAACAGACATGTTAGCCCATAATTGCTATGTGAGGTTCAAATGAAAGGTAATTGGGAGCAGATTACGAGTTTGACATACAAATTTGTGTCCACTTATTCAGGTAGCGCTTTATATTCTAAAAGCGCTTCAAATAGGTTAATTGACCAAATATGACTATGGGGGACCGATTGGTAGATATTCTTAGGTGGAGTGTCATATTCTAATTTGTGCTCAAGTTGCAGAATAGTTGCGCCCCCACCAAATGGACGCCCCCACCAAATGGACGCCCCCACCAAATGGATGTATTGACCAATCAAGACAATATGGGATTAAAAATATTTTATGAAGTTGTGACCTGCGATTCCGTTATCTTTATGCTGGTAATATATCTAGGGGACCACCTCACCCCAAAACAGTTGATCAATCCCAATAATGACCCAACAGGATACTGTGTGATATAATTTTTATATCCACCACCATAGGGTAGGGGTATACTAACCTAGTCATTCCATTTGTAACACCTCAAAATTTTGATCTGAGACCCCATAAAGTATATATATTATGGATCGTCTCGACATTCCGTTTCTATCTAGCCATGTACATAGTGTTCTCTTATGACTTCCAACAACTGCGTCAAATACGATTCAAATGGGTCTATAACCTGATATAACTCCCATATAAACTGATCTCTAGAATTTACTTCTTGAACCCCTGAAAGGCATAAATTTCGTCCGATTTGGCCAAAATTTTTCCCATAGTGTTCTTTTACGACTCCGAACAACTGTATCAAATACGGTCCAAATCGGTCTTTAACCTGATATAGCTCCCATATAAACTGATCCCCCGATTTGAAATCTTGAGCACCTGGAAGACAGAGATTTCGACCAATTTGGCTGAAATTTTGCATGTAGTGTTCTGTTATGACTTCCAAATCTGTGTAAAGTACGTTCTAAATCGGTCTATAACCTGATATAGCTCATATATAAACCAATCTCTCGATTTGACGTTTTGAGAACCTGGAAGCAGCAGTTTTTGTCCGATTTGGCTGAAATTTTCCATGTGGTGTTCCGATATGACTTCTAACAACTATGTCAAGTACGGTTGAAATCGGTCAAGAACCTGATATAGCACCCATATAAACCCATCTCCCGATTTGACTTCTTAAGCCCCAGGAATCCACAAATTTCGTCCGATTTTGCTAAAATTTTGCACTTAGTGTCCCTTAGGGCTTCCAACAATTGTGTCAAGTACGGTTCAAATCGATCGATAACCTAAATAGCTGCTATATAGACCGATCCTCCGATTTAGGGTTTTAGTCCCATAAAAGCCACATTTATTATCCGATTTCGCCGAAACTTGGGACAGTGCGTTGTGTTAGGCCCTTCGATATCCTTCGTTAATTCGGCCCAGATCGGTTGAGATTTGAATATAGTTGCCATATAGTCCGATCCTCCGATTTAGGGTCTTAGGCCCATAAAGCCACATTTATTATCCGATTTTGCTGAAATTTGGGACAGTGAGTTGAGTTTGAGCCTTCGACGTCTTTCGTCAATTTGGTCCAGATCGGTTTGAATATAGCTGCCATATAGACCGATCTCTCGGTTTTTGGTTTTGGGGCCATAAGATGCGCATTTATTATCCGATTTCGCCGAGATTTGGGACAGTTCGTTGTATTAGGCTCTTCAACGTCCTTCTTCAATTGATCAGTGCAGATTTGAATATAGCTGCTATATAGACCGATCTCTCGATTTAAGGTTTTGGGTCCATAAAAGGCGCATTTATTGTCCGATTTCGCCGAGATTTGGGACAGTTCGTTGTATTAGGCTTATCGACATCCGTGTCGCATATGGTTCAGATCAGAGTATTTTGAGTTAAAGCTTCTTAAAAGACCATTATTTTGTTATACACAATTGAACAATGACTTGTACCGATTAGTATTTGGTCCAAATCGGAACATATTTCGATATAACTGACATGGGACATAAGGTATGCAATTTACACCGGATTTTGATAAAAGGTGGTTTACATATATTCCCGAGGTCATGGGTATCCAATGTTCGTCCCGGCCGAATTTAACTCCTTTTTACTTATTTCATTATGCTTTTCTGTCCCAGATAGAAATAACAAGTAAAAGCGTGCTAAGTTCGGCTGGGCCGAATCTTATTTACCCTCCACCATGGATCGCATTTGTCGAGTGCTTTTACCGGCATCTCTTCTTAGGCAAAACGGGATATAAGAAAAGATTTGCTCTGCTATTAGAGCGATATCAAGATATGGTCCGGTTTGGACCACAATTAAATTATTGGGTTGACTATAAATAATTGCGGATTTTTTAAAAGAAAGTAAATGCATTTTTAATAAAACTTAGAATGAACTTTAATCAAATATATAATTGCCATTTTGTTCGATAACCTTTTGCCATCTTCCTGGCAAATTTAGTATTCCACGCTCATAAAACTTCTGGCCTTTATCTGCAAAAAACTGAACCAAGTGAGATTTTATAGCCTCATCATTGCCGAAAGTTTAACCATTTAAAGAGTTCTGCAAAGATCGAAATAATGGTAGGTGCAAGGTTAGGGCTATATGGTGGATGCATCAAAAGTTCCCAGCCAAGCTCACTCAGTTTTTGGTAAGTGACCAAAGATGTGTGCGGTCTAGCGTTGTCCTGGTGGAATATGACACCTTTACGATTGACCAAGTCTGGTCGCTTCTCCTTGATGGCTGTATTCAATTTGTCCAATTGTTGACAGTAAACATCCGAATTAATCGTTTGGTTCCTTGGAAGCAGCTCAAAATATACCACACCCTTCCAATCCCACCAAACAGACAGCATAACCTTCTTTTGGTGGATATCAGCCTTTGAAGTGGTTTGAGCTGGTTCACCATGCTTGGACCATGATCGTTTTCGACTAACGTTGTTGTAAACAATCCATTTTTCACCTCCAGTTATGATTCGTTTTAAAAACGGATCGAATTAATTGCGTTTAAGGTGCATATCACAAGCGTTGATTCGTTTTGTTAAATGAATTTCTTTCAATACATGTGGTACCCATATTAAAATTGACGCCAAACAAACAAATGTAAATAAAATTTTGTGCACTTTTTTCTAAAGCAAGCTAAAAGTAACAGCTGATAACCGACAGAAGAAAGAATGCAATTACAGAGTCACAAGCCGTTGAAAAAATTTGTCAACGCCGACTATATTACTACTATATTACCGACAATTACTTTTTGGGCAACCTAATATATGTTGGAGACCTTTGTAAAATGTCAGACAATTCGAATAAGAATTGCACCCTTTGGGGGCTCAAGAAGTAAAATAGAGAGATCGATTTATATGGGAGCTGTATCGGGCTATAGACCGATTCATAAATAATAAACACGTATGTTGATGGTCGTGAGAGAATCCGTCGTACAAAATTTCAGGCAAATCGGATAATAATTGCGACCTCTAGAGGCTCAAGAAGTCAAGATCCCAAATCGGTTTATATGGCAGCTATATCAGGTTATGAACAGATTTGAACCTTATTTGACACAGTTGTTGAAAGCAAGAATATAATACGTCTTGCTAAATTTCAGCCAAATCGGATAGGAATTGTGCCCTCTTGAAGCTCAAGAAGTCAAGTCCCCAGACCTGTTTATGTGAAAGATATATCAGGTTAAGAACCGATTTGAACCATGCTTGGCACGGTTATTGGATATCATATCAAAACACGTCGTGGAAAGTTTCATTCTAATCGGATAAAAATTGCGCCTTCTACAGGCCCAAGAAGTCAAGATCCAAAATCGGTTTATATGACAGCTATATCAGGTTATGAACCGATTTAAACCATACTTGGCACAGTTATTGGATATCATAACAAAACACGTCGAGGAAAGTTTCATTCCAATCGGATAAGAATTGCGTACTCTAGAGGCCCAAGAAGTCAAGACACAAGATCGGTTTATATGGCAGCTATATCAGGTTATGAATCGATTTGAAATATACTTGGCACGGTGGTTGGATATTATTACAAAACACGTCGTGCCAACTTTCATTCCAATCGAATAAGAATTGCACACTCTAGAGGCTCAAGAAGTCAAGACCCAAGATCGGTTTATATGGCAGCTATATCAGGTTATGGCCGGGCCGAATCTTATATACCCTCTACCATGGATCGCATTTGTCGAGTTCTTTTCCCGGCATCTCTTCTTAGGCAAAAAAAAGGATATAAGAAAAGATTTGCTCTGCTATTAGAGCGATATCAAGATATGGTCCGGTTTGGACCACAATTAAATTATATGTTGGAGACCTGTGTAAAATGTCAGCCAATTCGAATAAGATTTGCGCCCTTTGGGGGCTCAGAAGTAAAATAGAGAGATCCATTTATATGGGAGCTGTATCGGGCTATAGACCGATTCAGACCATAATAAACACGTATATTAATGGTCATGAGAGAATCCGTCGTACAAAATTTCAGGCAAATCGGATAATAATTGCGACCTCTAGAGGCTCAAGAAGTCAAGATCCCAGATCGGTTTATATGGCAGCTATATCAGGTTATGAATCGACTTGTAGTTTATTTGACATAGTTGTTGAAAGTAACAATAATAAACGTCTTGCGAAATTTCAGCCAAATCGGATAGAAATTGCGCTCTCTAGAAGCTCAAGAAGTCAAGTCCCCAGATCTGTTTATATGACAGCTATATCAGGTTATGAACCGATTTTAACCATATTTGGCACAGTTGTTGGATATCATAACAAAATACTACGTGCCAAAACTCATTCAAATTGGATAAGAATTGCGCCCTCTAGAGGCTCAAGAAGTCAAGACCCAAGATCGGTTTATATGACAGCTATATAAGGTTATGGACTGATTTGAACCATACTTGGCACACTTGTTGGATATCGTAACAAAACACGTCGTGCAAAATTTCATTCCAATCGGATAAGAATTGCGCATTCTAGAGGCTCAAGAAGTCAAGACCCCAGATCGGTTTATATGGCAGCTATATCAGGTTATGGACCGATTTTAACCATACTTGGCACAGTTGTTGGATATAATAACTAAACACGTCGTGCAAAAATTCATTCCAATCGGATAAGAATTGCGTTTTCTACAGGCTCAAGAAGTCAAGACCCAAGATCGGTTTATATGGCAGCTATATCAAAACATGGACCGATATGGCCCATTTACAATACCAACCGACCTACACTAATAAGAAGTATTTGTGCAAAATTTCAAGCGGCTAGCTTTACTCCTTCGGAAGTTAGCGTGCTTTCGACAGACAGACGGACGGACGGATAGACGGATGGACATGGCTAGATCGACACAAAATTTCAGGACGATCAAGAATATATATACTTTATGGAGTCTCAGACGAATATTTCCAGTAGTTACAATCAGAATGACGAAATTAGTATACCCCCCATCTTATGGTGGAGGGTATAAAAACATATTTTTCACCTATGTAAATAAAGGCTCAGCGAAGCGGGCCAGGGTCGGCAAGTATAACATAAATTTCACCTGTTTGAAAACATTTCCCAACTTAGGAAACAGAGAAAATTTTGTGTCATATTTGTGTTTCGAGAAAATTTTTATAAAAACTTTATTGATTTATTATACCCTCCACCATAGGATGAGGGTATACTAATTTCGTCATTCTGTTTGTAACTACTCGAAATATTCGTCTTAGAACCCATAAAGTATATATATTCTTGATCGTCGTGACATTTTATGTCGATCTAGCCATGTCCATCCGTCTGTCCGTCGGAAGCACGATAACTTCCGAAGTAGTAAAGGTAGCCGCTTGAAATTTTGCAAAAATACTTTTTATTTGTGTAGGTCGGTATTGTATTGTCGGTATTGTTGGTATTGTAAATGGGCTATATCGGTCCATGTTTTGATATAGCTGCCATATAAACCGATCGTGGGTCTTGACTTCTTGAGCCTCTAGAGTATGCAATTCGTATCCAATTGGAATGAAATTTTGCACTACGTGTTTTGTTATGATATCCAATAACTGTGCGAAGTATGATTCAAATCGGTCCATAACCTGATATAGCTGTCATATAAACCGATCTTGTGTCTCGACTTCTTGAGCCTCTAGAGGGCGAAATTCTTATCAAATTTGAATGGATTTTTGCACGAATTGTTTTGTTATGATATCCAACAACTGTGCCAAGTATGGTTCAAATCGGTCCATAAGCTGATATAGCTGCCATATAACGCGATCTTGGGTCTTGATTTCTTGAGCTTCTAGAGGGCGCCATTCCTATCCGATTTAGCTGAAATTTTGCATGACATATTTTATTCTTACTTTCAACTACTGTGTCAAATAAGGTTCAAATCGGTTCATAGCCTGATATAGCTGTCATATAAACCGATCTGGGATCTTGACTTCTTGAGCCTGTAGAAGTCGCAATTATTATCCGATATGTCTGAAATTTTTTACGACGGATTCTCTCATGACTATCAACATACGTGTTTATTATGGTCTGAATCGGTCTATAGCCCGATACAGCTCCCATATAAATCGATCTCTCTATTTACTTCTTGAGCCCCCAAAGGGCGCAATTCTCATTCGAATTGGCTGACATTTTACACAGGTCTCCAAAATATAATTTATTTGTGGTCCGAACCTGACCATATCTTGATATAGCTCTAATAGGAGTGCAAATCTTTTCTTCTATTCTGTTTTGCCTAAGAAGAAATGCCGGGAAAATAACTCGACAAATGCGATCCCTGGTGGAGGGTATATAAGATTTTGCTCGGCCGAACTTATCACGCTTTTACTTGTTTAAAATGATTTCTTTAGGAATTTTTATACCCACCACCGAAGGATGGGGGTACATTCATTTGGTCAATCCGTTTGCTACACATCGAAATATCCATTTCCGACTTTATAAAGTATATATATTCTTGATCAGCGAAAAAATCTAAGACAATCTAAACATGTCAGTCCGTCTGTCCGTCTGTCCGTCCATCTGTTGAAATCACACTACAGTCTTTAAAAATAGAGATATTGAGCTGAAACTTTGCACAGATTCTTTTTTTTGTCCATAAGCAGGTTAAGTTCGAAGATGGGCTATATCGGACTATATCTTGATATAGCCCCCATATAGACCGATCCGCCGATTTAGGGTCTTAGACCAATAAAAGCCACATGTATTATCCGATTTTGTTGAAATTTGGGACAGTGAGTTGTCTTAGGTCCTTCGACATTTTTCTTCAATTTGGCCCAGTTTGGTCCAGATTTGGATATAGCTGCCATATTGACCGATCCTCCGTTTAAGGGTCTTAGGCCCGTAAAACCCACATTTATTATCCGATATTGGTGAAATTTGGGACAGTTAGTTGTGTTAGGACCTCCGACATCCTTCGTCAATTTGGCTCAGATCGGTCCAGATTTGGATATAGCTGCAATATAGACTGTTCTCTCGGTTTTACGTTTTGGGGCCATAAAAACGCATTTATTGTCCGATGTCGACGCAATTTGGGACAGTGAGCTGTCTTAGACCCTTCGACATCCTTCTTGCATTTCAGTCAGATCGGTCCAGATTTGGATAAAGCTGCCATATAGGCCGATCTCTCGATTTTATGTTTTGGGCCCATAAAAGACGCATTTATTTTCCGATGTTGCAGAAATTTGGGACAGAGAGTTAAGTTAAGCCCCTCCACATATTTCTGCAATTTGGTCTAAATCGATAAAGATTTGCATATTGCTGCCATATAGACGGATATCTCGATTTAAAGTCTTGGCCCCAAAAAATGCGCATTTATAAGCCAATTAAACTGAAATTTGACACATTGACTTATATTAGGCTTTTGAACATCCATGTTGTATGTGGTTCCAAGACCAATATTTTGTTATACACAAATGAACAGTGACTTGTACTTATTAGTATTTGGCCCAAATCGCTTCATATTTCGATATAACTGCTATGAGACATAAGGTATGCAATTTTCACCGGATTTTAATGAAAGCGATACCCACCACCACCTCCAAAGTTCGGCCGGCCGAACTTTTACACCGTTTTACTTGTTTATAGAAACTTTGTCATAGAAAGCATTTGATAAGAAAATAATCTTTAGAAAAATTTGATTTATATTTTATCTCTATATTTTTTTAAATTTTGCTTATAAGAAAGAATTTATTAAAATATTGTCGTTTCAAAAATAATTTTGGGGGAGCCCAAACCTGTGCAAAATGTTGTCTTCAAGAAGTATTTCGTTGACGTTTAAAAAAGTTTCGAAGAGCCAAATTATATTTTTAGAGGATTTTCCAATATGTTTTCTAGGGAGAAATTTTTATTGAAATTTTCTCTTTAGAAAAAGTAACAAGTAAAAAGCGTTAAGTTCGGCCGGGCCGAACTTTGGATACTCACCACCTCGGGAATATATTTAAAACACCTTTCATCAAAATCCGGTGAAAATTGCATACCTTATGTCCCATAGCAGTTATATCGAAATATGTTCCGATTTGGACCAAATACCAATATGAACAAGTCATTGTTCAATTTTGTATAACAAAATATTGATCTTTTTAGTACCAATATCTAAAAATAAACCGATCTGAACCATATACGACACGGATGTCGAAAAGCCTAACATAAGTCACTGTAACAAATTTCAGTGAAATCGGATTATAAATGCGCCTTTTATGGGGCCAAGACTTTAAATCGCAAATTAAATCCCAAATTTTGTTGACATCAGACAATAAATGCGCCTTTTATGGCCCAAACCCTTAAATCGAGAGATCGGTCTATATTGCAGCTATATCCAAATCTGAACCGATCAGGGCCAAATTGAATTAAAATTTCGAAGGGCTTAACATAACTCACTGTCCCAAATTTCAGCAAAATCGGATAATAAATGTGGCTTTTCTTGGCCTAAGACCCCAAATCGGAGGATCTGTCTATATGGCAGATATATCCAAATCTGGACCGATGTGGGCCAAATTGACAAAGGAAAGGATATCGAAGGGCCTAACAGAACTCACTGTGGTAAATTTCATTAAAATCGGATAATAAATGTGGCTTTTATGGGCTTAAGACCATAAATCGGAGAATCGGTCTACATGGCAGCTATATCAAACTCTGAACCGATTTAAACCAAATTGACGAAGATTGTCGAGTGGCCTAAGACAACTCACTGTCCCAAATTTCAGCAAAATCGGATGATAAATGTGACTTTTATGGGCCTAAGACCTTAAATCGGAGGATCGCTCTATATCCAAATCTGGACCGATCTGAGCTAAATTGACGAAGGATTTCGAAGGGCCTAACGCAACACACTGTCATAAATTTCAGCAAAATCGGATAATAAATGTTGTGTAAATATATATTCCTAATGCAATTTTTTCAAAAGGTAAACTTTCATGAAAGTTTTTGAAAGATAAAATTTCAGTGATCTTTTTTTTGCGAAGACAAAATTTAGGCGGCCTCTCGAAATAAATTTTTAAGACCATATTTTTCTACCCACCACCGAAGGATGGGGGTATATTCGTTTTGTCATTCCGTTTGCAACACATCGAAATATAAATTTCCGACCCTATGAAGTATATGTATTTTTGATCAGCATAAAAATCTAAGACGGTCTAGCCATGTCCGTCCGTCTGTCTGTTGAAATCGCGCTACAGTCTCTAAACATGGATATATTGAGCTGAAATTGTACACAGATACCTTTTTTGTCCACAACCAGGTTAAGTTCGAAGATGGGCTATATCGGACTATATCTTGATATAGCCTTCATATAAACCGATCCGCCGATTTAGGGTATTAGGCCCATAAAAGCCACATTCTTTATCCGATTTTGCTGAAATTTGGAAGAGTGAGTTGTGTTAGGCCCTTCGACAGTGAGTTAAGCTAGGCCCCTCGACATACCTGCAATGTGGCATTGGTTCAGATTAGGATATAGCTGCCATATAGACCGATCTTTCGATTTAAGGTTTTGGCCTCATAAAAGGCGCATTTATTGTTGTTATTTATTGATGTCGCCGAAATTTGGGACAGTTAGTTGTATTAGACTCTTCGAAATTTTTCTGCAACTTGGCCCAAATCGGTCCAGATTTGGAAATAACTGCCATATAGACCGGTATCTAGATTTAAAGTCTTGGCCCCATAAAAGTCGCATTTAATATCCGATTTCACTGAAATTTGATACAGTGACTTATGTTAGGCTTTTCGACATCCGTGTCGTATATGGTTCAGATCGGTTTATTTTTAGATATAGCTACTAAAAAGGCCAATATTTTGTTATACACAATTGAATAATGACTTGTACTTATTAGTATTTGGTCCAAATCGGAACATATTTCGATATAACTGCTATTGGACGTAAGGTATTAACTTTTCACCGGATTTTGATGAAATGTGGTTTACATATATACTTGAGGTGGGGAGTATCCAAAGCTCGGCCCGACCGAACTTAACCCCTTTTGGCTTGCTTTTTTTCTGAATGAAAACCTAACTTTAATAAATTGGATCAGTGTGTCGGTCCGCACATTGCTAAAAGCTCCCTCGATGTCAGTGTGTGCTTTTTGGCATAGAAGAATCCTTCGGTGCCAAAACTCACACACTGACGGTATGCGTTGACGTCGAGGGGGCTTTTAAAAATGTGCGAACCGACACACTGAACTAATCCTTAGACCAGTACCTGGTGGGCCTAGTCCTTAGAGACTGGATAAGCCATATGCTAAGTAACAGGTGAATAAGTTGTGTGTCCCATGACATAAATATAAGGGAGAAAGTGGCACAAGGCACGCCATAGGGGAGCATTTTATCGCCCCCCCTGAGGCTACGCAGACGATGTTATAATATTTCTAAGGATAAGGTTCCGAACTAGCTATGCAGTAGGGCCGCAGGGGTCTTGCATATGGCATATGACTAGGCTAGACCGAGGCGTCTCAATGTTAACGTAGAGAAGACTGAAATAGGCCTGTTCACGAGGAAGACGAAGGTGAGCCACGTTTCCTCAATAAGACTATTTCGATATCTGATAAGGTGAAGGACTTAGACGTGATCTTGGACAAGAAACTGAACTGGAAGTGTCACATTCAGGAGCGTACTGAGAAGGATCACAGATGTTGGGCATTATGAAAACGGGCCCGAAATGGTGCCTGAATCCGAGGATACTCAACTGGCTATAGGATTAGACCAGTACTTACTTACGCCTCAGTACTTTTGTGAACTGCTATGGAGAAGAAGTGGAACATAAGGACAATACAACAGGTACAGAAAACATGTTGTCTTGGCATAGGTGGAGCGATGAGGACCACTCCCACCAGGCAATGGAGGCTTTTCTAGATATCCGACCCATTGACATACAGATTAAGTGTGAGGCAGCTACTGCTGCTATGAGATTTAAGGGAAAATGGATTGATGATGGGAGCAGCTTATACTATCGCGGAATAATCGAGGTGACGATAGGAAATCTGGAAGGAAGGGGAAGGAATCCGATCGGATACCTGAGATGAACCTTGACGTCGAGTGCAAGGCGCCACTGCCATCGGCACAGGCTTGGATTGACGGAACCCTAGTATTGCCATCTGGAAAATCATGTTATACGAATGGATCAAAGTTAGAGTAGAGAGTGGGCCTGGAGGTATACATTGAGAACCCAGGGAATGAGATCTATTTTAGACTGCCTGACCATAATACGGTCCTGCAGGCGGAGATCCGGGCGATCACAGAATGCGTGAGGTGGTGTGGTGCTAACGCAAGGACGTCGAGTGTGCACATCTTGACGGACAGTAAAATTACCATCAGGGCAATAACCACCAGAGCAGTAAGATCATGAACAGTCTTGGAATGTAAGATGGAGATTAACGCCTTTTCTGAGAATGGGAAAATCCGCACCGTTTGGGTGCCTGGCCATAACGGAGTAACAGGGAATGAAAGGCAAATGATTTGGCGGTGAAGGCCAGAGGACTGCCGTCAAAAAACTTGGTTAACCCTCGCGTTGACGCACTCCGAGTTAAATGCGTGGGCGACGAAGGCGCATGCAATCCTGTGGAACAACGAAACAGTCGGTAGGATGGCGAAAATCCTATAGGAATAATCAGATCGTGAGAAGACGAGGCTATTATTGAAAGGAAGTAAGAAGGAGGTCAGTACAGCTCTCGGTATTATAACGGGATACATAGGATTAAGAGCCCACTTATTGAAAGTCGGTGCGGCAGGTGGTAGCGTGTGCAGGGCATGCGTTGAAGATGATGAGACGTTGAAGCATTTCCTTTGTCATTGTTCGGCTTTCGCGTTTAACAGATACCGGCATTTAGGTGGGGACACAATACCAGACATGAACTAACTAAGGGGCGCGGCATGGAAAACAATGAAGGATTTTGTAAGTAGCATGGAATTCTTAACTTAGATATTCATTTTTGAGGTTACATTTTATACCCACTACCATAGAATGGGGTTATACTAAGTAATTCCATTTGTAACACCTCATAGTACTGATCGGAGACCCCACAGAGTTTATGTATTCTGGATCGTCTCGACATTCTGACTCGATCGAGCCATGTCTGCGTAAAGCTAGCCTCTTGAAATTTTGCACAGATACTTACTATTGATGTAGATCGTTGGGGATAGCAAATCGGACATATCGGTTCAGATTTCATCCAATTTGGCTGAAATTTTGCACACAATGTTCTATTATGACTTCCAACAACTGTGTCAAATACGGTCTAAATCGGCCTGCAACCTGATATAAATCCCATATAAACCGATCTCCCGATTTGACTTTTTGAGCCCCTGGAAGACAGAAATTTCGTCCAATTTGGCTGAAATTTGGCATGTTCTGTTATGAGTTCCAACATCTGTGTAAATGGAATGAAATTTTGCACGACGTATTTTGTTATGATATTCAACAACTGTGCCAAGTATGGTTTAAATCGGTCCATAACCTGATATAGCTGCCATATAAACCGATCTGGGATCTCGACTTCTTGAGCCCCTAGAGCTCGCAAATATTATCCGATTTGCCTGAAATTTTGTACGACGGATCCTCTCTTGACCATCAACATACTTGTTTATTATGGTCTGAATCGGTCTATAGCCCGATACAGTAAGTTGGGACAGTAAGTGTTATGGCCCTTCGACATCCGTCGTCAATTTGGCCCAGATTGGTCCAGATTGGGATATAGCTGCCATATAGAGCGATCCTCCGTTTTAGGGTCTTAGGCCCATAAAAGCCACATTAATTATCCGATTTTGCTGAAATTTGGGACAGTGAGTTATCTTAGGCCCTTCGACATTTTTCTTCAATTTGACCGTGATCGGTTCAGATTTGGATATAGCTGCCATATAGACCGAACTTTCTATTTAAGGTTTTGGGCCCATGAAAGGCGCATTTATTGCCCGATGTCGCCGAAATTTGGGACAGTCAGTTAAGTTATGCCCCTTGACATACTTCTGCAATATGGTACAGATCGGTCCTGATTTGGATATAGCTGCCTTATAATCATGTCTCTCGGTTTTAGGTTTTGGGGCCATTAAAGGCGCATTTATTTTCCGATTTTGCTCATATTTGGGACAGTACGTTGTGTTAAACTCTTCGAAATTTTTCTGCAACTTAACCTAAATCGGTGCAGATTTGGATATAGCTGTCATATAGTCTTGGCCCCATAAAAGGCGCATTTATAATCCGATTTCACTGAAACTTGACACAGTGAGTTATATTAGGCTTTTCGTCATCCGTGTCGTATATGGTTAAGATCGGTTTATTTTTAGATATATCTACTAAAAAGACAATTATTTTATTATACATAATTGGAAAATGACTTGTACATATTAGTATTGTATTTGGTCCAAATGGGAACATATTTCGATATAACTGCTATGGGACATAAGGTATATATTGTAATTTTCACCGGATTTTGATGGGAGGTGGTTTACATATATACCCGAGGTGGTGGTTATCCAAAGTTCGGCCCGGCCGAACTTAACGCCTATTTACTTGTTTTTTGTACTACTTCATGTACTACTTTCGCTTTTTGCAATATCTTTCGCCGGTTATGTATTTAGATAATATGTTTTAAAGCAAAACACTCAATGATTTCATGCAGTAGGACATTCTGTCATTACTTATGGTAAAATTTTAATAAAAATTATATCGCGAAAAATATGGGGTGTCAACGGTGAAAAACGGAATAGCCTTTACGGAATAAGCGTTTAAGAGAGATTTTCATTAAATTTGTCATCAATTCATTCATTAAAAATTGTCATCAAAAATATTGTCAAAAATCGCAAATAAACAAGTTTAATTTTCTTAAGAAAAAGTGTCAAAAATTTCAAAAAAAAAAATCCTTTGGAAACTTTTTTTTAAGGTTTTTCCTTAGATAAATACTATAAAGGGATATAATCCAAGTTTTGCAGTTGGAAAAATTTTCACTGAAGTTTTTTCTCTAGAAAAAATAACATTAAAATTTTGTTTTTAGAAATATTTTCATTGAAATTTTGTCTTTAGATAAAAATGATTTAATTTTGCTCTCATGAAAAACATTATTAAAATTTTGTTTATAAAAAAAATTTTATAACCATGTTGTCTTTAAAAAAATTTCATCACAATTTTGGCTTTAATAAAACTCCATGAATATTTTTTCGTTGGAAAAAATTATTTAGTGGGCCCGGGCCTACTTTCGTCGCACAGTGGGCCAAATGGCAAAAAAATTGGAAATAAGTCTACAACTTTTTATCTGTTGATTTTAGCCATACAAAATGTTCTAGACATTTGTAGAGGAGGACATAGGCTTTCAGAAAAGTGCTGTTGTTGGTCCATATCTTTAATACAGGGTGAGCTACAGGGTGTCAAAGTTGACCACTTTTGACTTCTCCAAGCTTCTGGGGGCCATAACTTTTGATCTACTCAACCGATTTACATGATTTAGGACTCTAGAGAAAGAGCTTGACAAGATCTAAAAAACTTATGCATAAAGTACCATGCCATCGTGTACTGTTAAGGAGTTATGAATTGTTTAATTTTAAAATATGAAAATTTGGCCTTGGTTTTTTTCAGTGTTTTTTAAATAACTCCGTCAATTTTAAAGCTATAAACTTCATACTTCACACAAATTATGCCAGCATATGTGTGCATAAAATACAAAAGGAATCACGTGAATATCTTTGGCGGTTTAAAAATGGCATCGTCTTCAATATGAAAAAAAATTTTTTTGTCAAAAAATTGCAAAATTTTTCAAAAAAGATACTCCCATTTCCTTTAAGTTTTCGCAAACTTTGGCCGTCAAAGCATTATCATTTCTTTCCATTTTCACAAAGTCGAGGTATTAAGAAAAGTTTTAAGTGCTAATTTGGCTAATTTCGATATCAAACAACACCGTTATCTTAAGACCAAAATGGCCAATTTTTTTACTAAACTTCAAAAGTTTCTCACTGGAAAAAAAGTTCCACGGGGATTTTTTCGCTTTTTTTGAACTTAAATGAAAGCTTAAAATGTTCCCAACATTTTAAGGTATGTCTCGCCATATCCTAGCCATAAATGAGATCGTAGCGATCAAAATACTGAAAAAAGTCAATTTTCAAGTAGTGCTATATTCATTGCTAAAAAACAAGTATTACGTCACATTTTATTGCAAAGATGTTAAATAAACTTTTATTTGGTAACACTTCTTCTACAAAACACAAAAAGAATCATGGAAATATCTCTATTCTATTCCATTTTATGGAACCGGCAATAAAAAAGTCAATTTTTCAAAAAAGTCGAATTTCCCAAATTTTGTTTTTGTTGTCCTAATTGCACATGACACACTATAGCCATATTTACGCAACATACCTTATCGTAAAGGAAATTTTCATACCTTTCCAACAATGTATAAAACATTTCTCAACTCGGATTCTATCTACTCTAAAATTCATTTACACTTCATTAAACTCTATATAAAAATGTCTATTTGTGAAATGGAACCTTATATGGGGCCTACACTAAAACATTGATAGATTTGCCCAGGGTTTACAATACAAATGTGTTAGAATAAAAAAAGGTCTCCTGCCAAAGTTTAAAAAAATTGGAATAAAAATATGTGTTTTAGAGCGAAAACACTTCGCATCGGCGTGCGTTTGTATAGTACCTATATCTATTTTTAATGTAAGCTGATGATTTTTGAATAAAAAGTAACCTAGAAATATACCTGCATATATATATATATTTGTGTTAAGATTTGATGCAGACAAATGTTACCTGTTTCGCTATGTCGAATTCCCAGGAAATCCACCGTATCAATGAATGTGAAAAAACCTACCCATAAAAAATTCATTGTCATTTTTTTTAACCAAATTCGAGTCCAGGTAAATAATTATAGAAGAGTAAGTAAAAAGAGGCACTTTGGACCCCTTTTTACGATTGCGTCTGATACCTGAAATGGGTCATTAATTGTGAATATATTGCATAAATATTTGAACAAAATCCAAATTTTCTTCATTATATTTTGTAGAGGCGTAAAGGACATTTATAAGTTATGGAAGTCATACTGAAGTATTCCACTCTTTCGAAAATTGTATGGGACATCAAAAATGATTCCAAATCATACACGGAGTCATTTAAGGAACTTGTTTACACTTTGGACCACATATATGGAATAAGGCTAAATAAAGACGCTTTAGACAAACTTGAAAAATTCTACAAATCATTTGAGAGAAGGTTGCCAGAATGTTCATTCGCAAAAATCAAGTTTTTCAAAATGTATGAGAAGTGGCTGAAATCGGATCTACTTATTGAAATTAAACCGCTGATTCCCGGCCGGCCTAGCAAAGCATACGACGAAGTTACGGAGAAAACCAAAAAGAAAAAACAAGAGGAACTATTGGCGGCACATCCGCCAAATTTAATAAAAGATACGTTCAAAACAGCATTGTTAAAAACACAACCAAAAAATGTTGGACGAATTGTCGATGTTTTACCATTAGCATCTCCGAAAAGGGTAAAGAGAATGGTAGAAAGTATTCCAACTCCAAAATCGACTACAGAATTCACGGAGGAAGATGCACTGGCCCTGATTTTGAACCTAGGCCTCTCAAGAAACAAATACTCAACAATGAGGAAGGCTCTTCGTGAAAAAGGATGGGGTTGTTTACCCTCAAAACATAAATTGTACAACACCAGGACGAAAATGGTGCCATCAAATATATACGTGGACGAATTAAAAGCAAGAGTGAAACTTGCTGATCTTGTTGAAAATACAGCTGTTAGAATTATTTCTAATTTTACTGAAGAACAGTTGAACACATGTAATAATTCCGAAGTGGTTTTGATCAGCAAATGGGGTTGTGATGGATCATCTGGATTTTCCGAATATAAGCAACAAACAGAAATAGATACCAACTTCGCATCAATTTTCATGGCATCATTAGTACCATTGAGAATGAGATTGTACAAGGACCAATCTTCATCATCGAAAGAAAATGCATTTCAAGATATATGGATAAATAGAACACCTGGGTCAAAATATTTATGTCGCCCAATTCGGTTTGAGTATACAAAGGAAGACCGGAACACAACACGATCTTTGGTGAACGAAATAAAGGAAGAAATTGCTGCATTACCCATGATTGTTATAAACCAATTGGGAAGAAATATAAAAGTTTCGTTTCAACTACAACTCACTATGATCGATGGAAAGGTGGCAAACGCATTAACTGGCGTTATGTCCAATTGGAGATGCAATATTTGTGGCAAGAAGAATGGGCAATTCGAGGACAAGTCTGATGAAAATTTAGTAAACGAAAATGCGCTCAATTTCGGTATTTCGCCCCTGCACTGTAGAATTCGATTCATGGAGTATTGTTTGCATTTATCGTATGACCTTAAATATCGGACTAGCCCTGGAAACCGCGATGTCTCTGCTAGAAACAACCAAGATCTTCACAAAATGAGGCAGGAAGAGAAGAATCGAATCCAGTTGGAGTTTAAACAAAAGGGACTTATAATAGATAAACCTCTTTACGGATACGGAAGCACAAATGATGGCAACTCGGCAAGGCGGTTTTTTGAGGACCCCGTATCGACATCTAAAATAACCGGTCTTGATGAACACTTGCTAAGACGATTCAAAGTGATTTTGGCTGTAATCAATAGCAAAAAGATGATAAATTCAACCAAATTTGAAGCTTATAGTAATGACACAAAAAACATTTTATCTGATTTATATTCGTGGAAAGCTTTAACACCGACAGTACATAAAGTCTTACATCATGGCAAGGAAATTGTGGAATACAACATACTTCCGTTAGGAGAACTTACAGAAGAAGCTCAGGAATCCCGTAATAGAGATGTTAAACAGTTCCGGCTTTTCAATACCCGAAAGAGCACCAAATTTAACCAAAATTATGATTTACTTCAATATTTATTGTTATCGTCTGATCCGGTACTATACAGCATCAGAACTAAATGGCTACCAAAAATATGTGACGATATAGATAAGGACGATCCCGATGCCATTCAAATTAAAGAGCTTTTAAATTTTGATACCTTAGATTATTTGGTAGAGAATAAAATCAAATAATACAAAACTAAAATGCTTTTTTATTTTGGGAGTAGCTAATATACATATAAACGCACGCCGATGCGAAGTGTTTTCGCTCTAAAACACATATTTTTATTCCAATTTTTTTAAACTTTGGCAGGAGACCTTTTTTTATTCTAACACATTTGTATTGTAAACCCTGGGCAAATCTATCAATGTTTTAGTGTAGGCCCCATATAAGGTTCCATTTCACAAATAGACATTTTTATATAGAGTTTAATGAAGTGTAAATGAATTTTAGAGTAGATAGAATCCGAGTTGAGAAATGTTTTATACATTGTTGGAAAGGTATGAAAATTTCCTTTACGATAAGGTATGTTGCGTAAATATGGCTATAGTGTGTCATGTGCAATTAGGACAACAAAAACAAAATTTGGGAAATTCGACTTTTTTGAAAAATTGACTTTTTTATTGCCGGTTCCATAAAATGGAATAGAATAGAGATATTTCCATGATTCTTTTTGTGTTTTGTAGAAGAAGTGTTACCAAATAAAAGTTTATTTAACATCTTTGCAATAAAATGTGACGTAATACTTGTTTTTTAGCAATGAATATAGCACTACTTGAAAATTGACTTTTTTCAGTATTTTGATCGCTACGATCTCATTTATGGCTAGGATATGGCGAGACATACCTTAAAATGTTGGGAACATTTTAAGCTTTCATTTAAGTTCAAAAAAAGCGAAAAAATCCCCGTGGAACTTTTTTTCCAGTGAGAAACTTTTGAAGTTTAGTAAAAAAATTGGCCATTTTGGTCTTAAGATAACGGTGTTGTTTGATATCGAAATTAGCCAAATTAGCACTTAAAACTTTTCTTAATACCTCGACTTTGTGAAAATGGAAAGAAATGATAATGCTTTGACGGCCAAAGTTTGCGAAAACTTAAAGGAAATGGGAGTATCTTTTTTGAAAAATTTTGCAATTTTTTGACAAAAAAAATTTTTTTCATATTGAAAACGATGCCATTTTTAAACCGCCAAAGATATTCACGTGATTCCTTTTGTATTTTATGCACACATATGCTGGCATAATTTGTGTGAAGTATGAAGTTTATAGCTTTAAAATTGACGGAGTTATTTAAAAAACACTGAAAAAAACCAAGGCCAAATTTTCATATTTTAAAATTAAACAATTCATAACTCCTTAACAGTACACGATGGCATGGTACTTTATGCATAAGTTTTTTAGATCTTGTCAAGCTCTTTCTCTAGAGTCCTAAATCATGTAAATCGGTTGAGTAGATCAAAAGTTATGGCCCCCAGAAGCTTGGAGAAGTCAAAAGTGGTCAACTTTGACACCCTGTAGCTCACCCTGTATTAAAGATATGGACCAACAACAGCACTTTTCTGAAAGCCTATGTCCTCCTCTACAAATGTCTAGAACATTTTGTATGGCTAAAATCAACAGATAAAAAGTTGTAGACTTATTTCCAATTTTTTTGCCATTTGGCCCACTGTGCGTCGTTATATAGAAAATAACGACGAAAGTGGTTATTTAGTTTTTATTTAGAAAAAACTATAAAAAAGATCTTTTTCTAATTTTTTTTTTAAGAAATTAAAGTTTTTTGTAATTAGAGATAAACTATTGCCCAAGAAAGTTTGTCGTTAAAATAATTTTCAAAAATCTCATAAAAGCAAATGTAGTTTTGTCTTTAGAAATTATGTCAAAAATTAGCCAAATTTTGTATCTCCAGAATATTTGACTGCACTTTTTCCTCTAGAACTTCTATTGAAATTTTGCTTCTGAAAAAATTATTTCGGTAGGGAGGGAGGGAAGAGGGGGCTTTAGTTACATCTCTGGCTCTCATCTTATATATAACAAGTAAGAAGGCGTTAAGTTCGGCCGGGCCGAACATTGGATACCCACCACCTCGGGTATATATGTGAACCACATTTCGTCAAAATCCAGTGAAAAATGCATACCTTATGTCCCATAGCAGCTCTATAGATATCATCCGATTTAGACTAAAAGCTTATAAGTACAAGTCATTGTTCAACCAAGAGATCGGTCTATATGGCAGCTATGTCCAAATCTGGACCGATCTGATCGGACAATAAATGCGCTTTTTATGGGCCCAAAACCTTAAATCGAGAGATCGGTCTATATGGCAACTATATCCAAATCTGAACCTATCAGGGCCAAATAGAAGAAAGATGTCGAAGGGCCTAAGGCAAATCACTGCCCCAAATTTCAGCAAAATCGGATAATAAATGTGGCTTTTATGGGCCTAAGACCGAAAATCGGAGGATAGGTCTATATGGCAGCTATATCCAAATTTGGACCAATCTGGGCCAAATTGACGAAGGATGTCGAAGGGCTCAACGCAACTCACTGTCCCAAATTTCAGCAAAATCGGATAATAAATGTGGCTTTTATGGGCCTAAGACCATAAATCCGAGGATCAGTCTATATGGCAGCTATATCCAAATCTAGACCGATCTGGGCCAAATTGACGAAGGATTTCGAAGGGCCTAACACAACTCACTGTCCCAAATTTCAGCAAAATTTGGGACAGGCCCATAAATTTGGCTTTTATGGGCCTAAGACAATACATCGGAGGATCGGTCTATATGGCAGCTATATCCAAATCTGGACCGATCTGAACCAAATTGACGAAGGATCTCGAAGGGCCTAACACAACTCACTGTCCCAAATTTCAGCAAAATCGGATAATAAATTTGGGTTTTATGGGCCTAAGACAATACATCGGAGGATCGGTCTATATGGCAGCTATATCCAAATTTGTACCGATCTGAGCCAAATTGACGAAGGATGTCGAAGGGCCCAACGCAACTCACTGTCCCGAATTTCAGCAAAATCGGATAATAAATGTGGCTTTTATGGGCCTAAGACCCCAAATCGCCGGATCGGTCTATATGGGGGCTATATCAAGATATAGTCCGATATAGCCCATCTTCTAAATTAACCTGCTTATGGACAAAAAAAGAATCTGTGCAAAATTTCAGCTCAATATCTCAATTTTTGAAGACTGTAGCGTGATTTCAACAGATAGACGGACGGACATGTCTAGATCGTCTTAGATTTTTACGCTGATCAAGAATATATATACTTTATAGGGTCGGAAATGGATATTTCGTTGTGTTGCAAACGGAATGTCAAAATGAATATACCCCCATCCTTCGGTGGTGGGTATAAAAATCAATTTGTGTTTGTTTGTTTGTATGTTTGCATATTTGTGTGTTCCTTATAGACTCAGAAACAGTTGAACCGATTTTCTTGAAATGTTCACAGATAATGACCCCGTGGTGAAAATAGAGTACAAAATTTTTTGATATCTGAAGGGGGGGCGGACCCTCCCCCTTACCTTAATTTTCAGAAACGCCAGATCTCGGAGATGGGTGGTGCGATTTAAGCGAAATTTTGTGTACTCTCATATAGTACCCTAAAAATAAAAATTGGTAACCTAATTTCGGATGGGGTACCTAGGGGGGCTGCCCCACCCTTAAACCTACCAAACATATATTTACACCAATCACGACAATATGGGACTCAAATGAAAGGTATATAGGATAAGAAAACGTATCTGATATCCAATTGCCGTACCAAGTGCTAGGGGGACCACCCCCAGCCCCAAAACACCCCTAAATTGTACATATTTACCGACCATGTCAATATGCGAGTATAATACGAATCTGATATCCAAATGTGGGACCGCATTTTTGGGGGTCCACCCCTTTCCCAAAACACCCTCCAAACAGAACTTATTTACTGACCATGGCAATATGGGGCTTAAATAAAAGGTATTTGAATGTAGAATACGAATCGGATATCCAAATATGGGACCAAGAGTTTGGGGGGCCATCTCTCCCCAAAAATATTCCACAAAGGGGACAAATTTACAACCATAGCAATATGGGGCTCAATTGAAAGGTCTTTGGGAGTAAAGCACGAATTTGTCTATAGGGCCACCTCACTCCCACAACACCACCCAAATAGTAAGTATTTTCTGACTATTGCAATATGAGGCTCAAATAAGAGGGTTTTTCAAGTGGAACACGAATCCGATATATATTTTCAAGGCCAACTCACTGAGTGGCCGCCCATCCTCCAAACCGGTCATGTTGCCGACTATGGAAATATGGGGCTCAAATTAACGGTATGTGGGAGTAGACCACCTATCTGATATCAACATTAGGGACCAACTGCCTAGGGGACGTCCCACCACCATAACAACCCCCAAATAGGACGTATTTGCTCACCAAGAGTGGAACTAAATATTCATAGTTTTTAGGGCCAATACCCCAAACCGGACATATTTGCTGACTTTTGCAATAAGGAGTTTAAATGAAACTAAAAAAACGACTTTGATAGTCAATTTTGAGGGCAATGGCGATATGGTGTTCAAATAAATGATATATAGATATATGAGAACAGAGTTGCTGATAAATTTTCCGCGCTTAGTGTTTGGGGGACCATCCCAATCGCCAAAACACCCCTAAATCGGGCATATTTACCCACCATGCCAATGTGGAGCCTAAATGTAAGGTATTTTGGGGGTAGAACAAGAATTGATACCCATTTCTGCAAGAATTGATACCCAAAATACCCCACAAACAGCAATTTTTTAGTATCCATCGCAATATGGGGCTCAACTAAATGTATTTGGGAGTAGAATACGAATTTGATATCCAAATGTAGGATCATGTATTTAGGGCATCACCCCTTTCCCAAAACACCCCCAAAGGGAAAAAAAATTTCAAACATGCCAATATGTGGCTCAAATGAAAAGTATTTGAGATTAGAAAACGAATTTGATAACCAATTTTGGGGCCATGTGTTTTGGGACGCCTCATCCTGTAAAACTCCTCTTAAGCCAATGGCAATATGGGTTTTAAATAAATGGTATTTTAGAGAAGAGCAGATGCTGATATTGTCTCAGAGCCAAGTATCTGGGGGATCATCTCTCCCCCTAAAACAACACTAAATCAGACATCATGAGAATATCGGGCTGAAATGATGTATTTTAAGAATGGAGTACACCTTACATCCAAACTTAAATTCGTAGAACAATAAAGATCATATGGGATCCAGATAAAGGCACTTATATTGTTAAACTGTTAGTCAAGCGATATACTATTTTCGTAGCATGGTACTTCACTAAAAGATCTCCAATTGTCGAAAATAAATATTCCAAAGAATCTTTTGTTCCATATTAAGTAAAAGAAGGCGCATCGGAGCAGGCCCTGGTCAGCTAGTATATATATATATATTATTCGATTTTAACTTTTAAAGCCTCTGCCAGCTTATTTCTTAACAGATATTCTCTATATTTTGCTTAATGTCTTTTCTGTTTTTGTACCCACCACCTTAGGATGGGGGTATACTTATCTAGTCATTCCGTTTGTAACACCTCGTATTATTCATCTAACACCGCATAAAGTATACATATTCTGGATCGTCTCGATTTTCGATTCGAAATAGCCATGTCCGTGCGTCTGTCGAAATCACGATAGTGGTCTAATGCTAGCCTCTTGAAATTTTGCACAGATACAATACATAATTTACATTAAAATTATGTATCTGTGCAAAATTCGTTCTGGAATGAAAATTTCGGTTCAGATTTAGCTCCCATATAAACCGATCTGCCGATTTGATTTTTTGGAACACTGGGAGCCGCAATTTGGCTGAAATTTTGCATGTAGTATTCTGTTATGCTTCCAACAACTGTGTCTAGTACGGTTCAAATCGGCCTATAACATGATATAGCTTCCATGTAAACCGATCGCCCGATTTGACTTCTTGAGCCCTTACGAGCCGCAATTTTTGACCGATTTGGCTGAAATTTAGCACTTAGTGTTCTGTTATGATTTCGAACAACTGTGCATGGTACGCTCCCATATAAGCCGATCTCCCGATTTGACTTCTTCTATTTTACAAGCCGCAAATTTTATCCGATTTAGCTGAAATTGAGCATGTAGTGTTCCGTTATGACTTCCAACAACTGTGCCACGGTCAAAATCCGTCTTTAACTTGATATAGCTCCCATACAAACCGATCTCCCGATTTAAGTTCTTGAGTCGTTGCAAGCCGCAATTTTTGTCCAATTTGGCTGAAGTTACGACTTTCAACAACTGCTCCAAATACGGTCCAAATCAGTCTATAATCTGATATTTATTCCGAGTAAACCGGTCTCTCGTTCATCCTTGTTCGGTTCCTAGAAGCTTTAAATTTTGTTGGTTTGACAGAAGTTTTGTATGCCCTTCAACTAAATTTATTTTGTAAAAATTTTTAACAGAATCCATGGTGGTGGGTTCTCAAGATTTTGCCCGAGCTAACTTAGCACGCTTTTCCTTGTTTTGACTAATATTATATTGCATATTATCACTGTTAAAATTCTTAATAAGGTCGACTTCGCCCGACTTTAGGCCGTCCTCACTTGTTAATTATGAAAATGTGCTAGGAAAAAACCTTTATGTATAATATAGAAATCACAAAGCTCTTTTATATGATTTCAACCTCTAAAAACTAAAGAGAACAATACTCATATCCATGCTCTTGTGTGTTTATGTGTAAGCATACATGTACTGAAACCAAGCAAAAGTCATGGCCTTTTACGGTGGTTAGGAAAAAAAAATAATGGTTTGCCGGCTTGGCGTTGTTTTTATACCCTCCACCAGGATGGGGGTATACTAATTTCGTCATTCTGTTTGTAACTCCTCGAAATATTCGTCTAAGACCCCATAAAGTTTATATATTCTTGATCGTCATGACATTTTAAGTCGATCTAGCCATGTCCGTCCATCCGTCTGTCCGTCCGTCCGTCTGTCTGGCGAAAGCACGCTAACTTTCGAAGGAGTAAAGCTAGTCGCTTGAAATTTTGCACAAATCCTTCTTATTAGTGTAGGACGGTTGGGATTCTAAATGGGCTATATCGGTCCACGTTTTGATATAGCTGCTATCTTAACCGATCTGGGATCTTGACTTCTTGAGCCTCTAGAGGGCGCAATTCTTATACGACTCGGCTGAAATTTTGCACGAGGTGTTTTATTATGACTTCATACAACTTTGCTGAGTATAGTTTATATGGTTCATAACTTGATATAGCTGCCATATAAACCGATCTTGGGTCTTGACTTCTTGAGCCACTAGAGGACACAACTATTATCCGATTTGGCTGAAATTTTGCATGAGGTGTTTTGTTATGACTTTCAACAACTGTGCTAATAGTTCAAATCGGACCATAACCTGATATAGCTGCCATATAAACCGATCTTGGGTCTTGACGTCTTAAGCCTCTACAGGAGCGATTCCTATCCGATTTGGCTGAAATATTGCATGACGTTTTTTGTTATGACTTCCAACAACTGTATTAAGAATACAAATCAAATCGGTCCATAACCTGATATAGCTGCCATATAAACCGATCTGGGGTTTTGACTTCTTGAACCTCTAGAGGACGCAATTCTTATCCAATTTGACTGAAATTTCGCACAAGGTGTTTTATTTTGACTTCCAATAACTGTGCTGAGTATGGTTGAAATCGGTCTTTAACCTGATATAGCTGTCATATAAACTGATCTGGGGTCTTGATTTCTTGAGCCACTAGAAGACGCAATTATTATCTGATTTGGCTGAAATTTTGCATGAGATGTTTTGCTATGACTTTCTACAACTTGTAAAAAATTTAATTTTGCACAAATACTTCTTATAATTGTAGGTTGGTTGGGATTGTAAATGGGCTATATCCATCCACGTTTTGAAATAGTTGCCATATAAGCCGATCTGGGGACTTGGCATTTTGAGCCGCTAGAGGTGCCCTTCTTATCCGATTTGGCTGAAAGTTTGTATGAAGTGTTTTGTTTTGACTTTCAAGAACTGTGCTAAGAATAGTTCAAATCGGTCCATAAGCTGATATAGCTGCCATGTAAACCGATATGGGATCTTGACTTCTTGAGCTTCTAAAGGGCGCAAGTATTATCCGATTTGACTGAAATTTGTACAACGGCTTCTCTCATTACCTTTTACATACGTGTCGAATATGGCATGAATCGGTTTATTGCCTAATACAGCTTCCCTATAAACCGATCTCCCTATTTTACTTCTTCAGCCCCTAAAGTGCGCAATTCTTACTAGATTTGGCTGAAATTCTACACAATGACTTCTACTATGGTCTCCAATATTCAGTTCAATTATGGTCCGAAATGAACCATAACTTGATTTGTTCCAATAACAAAGCGATTCTTTTCTTTTATGCTTTTTTGCCTAAAAAGAGATACCGTGGCAAGAGCTCGACAAATGCGATCCATGGTGGAGGGTATATAAGCTTCGGCCCGACCGAACATTTACATATTTTGTTTTGTGGCAAAGGCAACATGGTCTCTCATTGCCAGCGATGTAAATTTTGTTGGCATTATGGATTGAAATAATGCGCCCTGTAGCTGCTGTTAAATCCTTGTTTAGCGGTTACTTTGTGCATTTATGTGTGATAAGCTTAGGCAATACTTACACACATCCACATAAACTAAGGTGTCCAGCTAAACAACGTACTCATATAAACCGCCATTGTAGCCCTCCAGATTGCAAAGGCATTCCATTACATTGAGCGTATGTTTACACTAATGGTATTACCTTCAACCTCCAAAAAACTGAAAACAACAAAAACAAATGTGAGGAAAATACTGAAATATTGTAATACATGGTCTTATCAGAATCACAGGTCGCAATACTGCACACGCATATGAAAATAAAGAATTTTCCTAGGTTCGCTATTAACACTGACTCCAGGTAAATGCATACTAATGCACACCGCCATTTGTGTGCCACGAGTTTTTAACAAAACAACCGCATTTGCATTTTTTGTGAACTCTTGCGGGTGAAATATGAGAAATTAAAACATTACTAATTACCGAATTTCTTTAGTAAATGCTTACCCCTTAACGAGGCATGGTGTAAAAGCGAGGGATTTATTTTGGGAAATTGTTTAAAATGAAGAAGTACAATCGAATTATGTTCAAATAACTATGGTTTCGGCTTAAAATTTTACCCTGATTTCAATAGAAAAATTTGGCCAATGAATAAAGCTTTTACACCGAAAGAAAAATTAACAGCAAACAGTCACTCTCGTTTGATATTTCAAAATCGCGTCGTGCTCTTGATCTCCCCAATTTTGCTCAATCTCAAATTTAACCAGTAAGAAAACAAAAGTCGGGCGGTGCTGACTATATAATACCCTACACCTACCCTACAGATACGGACGGACAGACGGACATGACTAGGTCGACCCAGAACGTCGAGGCGATCAATATATACTTTATGGGGTCTTAGACGAATATTTTGGAACTTAGACGAATATCCGGAAATTATTTTTTTTAAAGAAAGATAAATTTCAACAATTAAGATTTGAACCGTACTTGGCACAGTTGTTGAAAGTCATAACACAACACCACATGCAAAATTTCAGACAAATGGGACAAAAATTGCGGCTTGTTAAGGCTCAAGAAGTCAAATCAGGAGATCGGTTTATGTGGGAGCAATTTCAGATTATAGACCGATTAGGACTATACTGGGCACAGTTGTTGGAAGTCATATATGCACAATTTCAGCCAAATCGGACAAAAATTGCGGATTCCAGAGGCTCAAGAATTCAAATCGGGAGTTCGGTTAATATGGGAGCTATATCCGATTCTTGACCGATTAAACCGTACTTGTCATAAATGTTGAAAGCCATAGCAGAGCACCGAATGCAAAATTTCAGCCAAATCGGACAAAAGTTGCGGCTTCCAGGGGCTCAAGAAGTCAAATCGAGAGATCGGTTTATATGGGAGCTATATCTAAATCCGAACCGATATGGCTCATTTGAAATCTGTGCAAAATTTCGAGTGACCAGCTTTACGCGTTCGACCGCTATCGTCATTTCGACAGTCGGACGGACGGGCGGACATGGCTATTTCGAATCAGAACGTCGAAACGATCAAAAATATATATACTTTATGGGTTCGTAGACGAATATTTCGAGGTGTTGCAAACGGAATGACTAGATAAGTATGGTGGTGGGTATAAAAATTAATTTTAATATTGCAATTGTGTCCAAGTTAGGCCAATGGGTTTTTATACTCACCACCATAGGACGGGGGTATAATTACCTAGTCTTTCCGTTTGTAACACCTCGAAGTATTGATCTAGGACCCCATAAAGTATATATGTTCTTGGTCGTCTCATTCTGAGTCGATCCAGCCATGTCCGTCCGTCCGTCTGTCGAAATCACGACAGTGTCCGAACGCGCAAAGTTAGCCGCTTGAAATTTTGCACAGATACGCGATATTGATGTGGGTCGTTGGGGATTGCAAATGGGCCATATCCGTTCAGATCTCACGATTTGACTTATTAACCGCTGGAAGCCGCAAGTTTTATCCGATTTGGCTGAAATTTTGCATATAGTGTTTTGTTATGACTTTCAACAATTGTGCCAACTACGATCCAAATTGGTCGAGAACCTAATGTAGCTCGTATGTAAACCGTTCTCTCGATCATCCTTGTTCTGTTCCTAGAGCTTTAATTTTTGCTGGTTTGACATAAGTTTGGTATGTAAATAAAATTATGTCCTTCAACCAAATTTATTTTGTATAAATTTTAAGCAGAATCCAAGGTGGTTGGTTTCCAAGAATCGGCCCAGCCGAATTAAGCACGGTTTTATTTGTTTTTGTTTAAAATGGAAAAGCAAAGCAACAAGACTTAAAACAAGTTTAGGAAAATGCAGCAACAGAATATTTTATTGAAAATTTGGCGTTAGCAAATAATTTCAATGATAATTTCAAGCCTAAAACTACACAAAAGTTTGTCTTTAAAGAGTTTTAACTTTGGAAACAAACTCATTAATTTTTGTCTTTAAAAGACGTTTTCTTGTTATTTTATTTTAGAAAATATTAATAAATAAGTACAAGTCATTGTTCAATTGTGTATAACAAAATATTGGTCTTTTTAGTAGCTATATCTAAAAATAAACCGATCTGAACCATATACAACACAGATGTCGAAAAGCCTAATATAAGTCACAGAGTCAATTTTCAGTGATATCGGATTATAAATGCGCCTTTTATGGGGCCAAGACTTTAAATCGAGAGATCAGTCTACATGGCAGCTATATCCAAATCTGCACCAATTTGGGCTAAGTTGCAGAAAAATGTCGAAGAGTCTAACACAACGCACTGTCTTAAATTTCAGCGAAATCGGACAATAAATGTGCCTTTTATGGCCCCAAAACCTTAAACCGAGAGGTCGGTCTATATGGCAGCTATATCCAAATCTGAACCGATCACGGTCAAATTGAAGAAACATGTCGAAAATGACAACTCACTGTCCCAAATTTCAGCAAAATCGGATAATAAATGTGGCTTTTATGGGCCTAAGACCCTAAATCGGAGGATCGGTCTATATGGCAGCTATATCCAAATCTAGACCGATCTGGGCCAAATTGACGAAGGATCTCGAAGGGCCTAACACAACTCACTGTCCCAAATTTCAGCAAAATCGGATAATAAATTTGGCTTTTATGGGCCTAAGACAATACATCGGAGGATCGGTCTATATGGCAGCTATATCCAAATTTGTACCGATCTGAGCCAAATTGACGAAGGATGTCGAAGGGCCTAACACAACTCACTGTCCCAAATTTCAGCAAAATCGGATAATAAATGTGACTTTTATGGGCCTAAGACCCTAAATCGGAGGATCGGTCTATATGGCAGCTATATCGAAATCTGAACCGATTTGGACCAAATTCACGATGGATGTTAGAGGGCATAACACAACTCACTGTCCCAAATTTCAGCAAAATCGGATAATAAATGTGGATTTTATGGGCCTAAGATCCTAAATCGGCGGATCGGTCTATATGGGGGCTATATCAAGATATAGTCCGATATAGCCCATCTTCGAACCTAACCTGCTTATGGACAAAAAATGAACCTGTGCAAAACTTAAGCTCAATATCTCTGTTTTTAAAGACTGTAGCCGGACATGTCTAGATCGTCTTAGATTTTTACGCTGATCAAGAATATAAAGGGTGATTTTTTTGAGGTTAGGATTTTCATGCATTAGTATTTGACAGATCACGTGGGATTTCAGACATGGTGTCAAAGAGAAAGATGCTCAGTATGCTTTGACATTTCATCATGAATAGACTTACTAACGAGCAACGCTTGCAAATCATTTTCAGTGAATGGGCCCTAGAAAAGTTGGCAGAAAATCCGCTTTTTTATCGACAAATTTTGTTCAGCGATGAGGCTCATTTCTGGTTGAATGGCTACGTAAATAAGCAGAATTGCCGCATTTGGAGTGAAGAGCAACCAGAAGCCGTTCAAGAACTGCCCATGCATCCCGAAAAATGCACTGTTTGGTGTGGTTTGTACGCTGGTGGAATCATTGGACCGTATTTTTTCAAAGATGCTGTTGGACGCAACGTTACGGTGAATGAACACATTTCGAACCGAACACTGATTTTGGTAATAAAATTCAATGATTTGCAAGCGTTGCTCGTTAGTAAGTCTATTCATGATGAAATGTCAAAGCATACTGAGCATCTTTCTCTTTGACACCATGTCTGAAATCCCACGTTATCTGTCAAATACTAATGCATGAAAATCCTAACCTCAAAAAAATCACCCTTTATATACTTTATAGGGTCGGAAATGGATACTTCGATGTATTGCAAACGGAATGACAAAATGAATATACCCCCATCCTTTGGTGGTTGGTATAAAAATTATGGCCTTTGAAAAAACTTAAAAACAAGTAAAAGCGTGCTAAGTTCGGCCGGGCCGAATCTTATATACCCTCCACCATGGATCGCATTTGTCGAGTTCTTTTCCCGGCATCTCTTCTTAGGCAAAACAGGATATAAGAAAAGAGTTGCTCTGCTATTAAAACGATATCTAGATATGGTCTGGTTCGGAACACAATTAAATTTTATGTTGGAGACCTGTGTAAAATTTCAGCCAATTCGTATAAGAATTGCGCCCATTGGGGCTCACGAAGTAAAATAGAGAGAACGATTTATATGGGATCTGTATCAGGCTATAGACCGATTCAGACCATAATAAACACGTTTGTTGATGGTCATGAGAGGATCCGTCGTACAAAATTTCAGACATATCGGATAATAATTGCGACCTCTAGGGGTCAAGAAGTCAAGATCCCAGATCGGTTTATATGGCAGCTATATCAGGTTATAAACCGATTTGAACCTTATTTGAAACAGTTGTTGAAAGTAAAAATAAAATACGTCATGCAAAATTTCAGCTAAATCGGATAGGAATTGCGCCCTCTAAAAGCTCATGAAGTCAAATCCCCAGATCTGTTTATATGACAGCTATATCAGGTTATGGACCGATTTCAACCATACTTGGCACAGTTGTTGGATATCATAACGAAATACTTCGTGCAAAATTTCATTCCAATCGGATAAGAATTGCGAACTCTAGAGGCTCAAGAAATCAAGACCCAAGATCGGTTTATATGGCAGCTATATCAGGTTATGAACCGATTTGAACCATACTTGGCACAGTTGTTGGATATAATAACAAAACACGTCGTGCAAAATTTCATTCCAATCGGATAAGAATTGCGCACGCTAGAGGCTCAAGAAATCAAGACCCAACATCGGTTTATATGGCAGCTATATCAGGTTATGGACCGATTTGAACTTTACTTGGCGCAGTTGTTGGATATCATAACAAAACACATCGTGCAAAATTTCATTCCAATCGGATAAGAATTGCGCACTCTAGAGGCTCAAGAAGTCAAGACCCAAGATCGGTTTATATGGCAGCTATATCAAAACATGGACCGATATGGCCCATTTACAATACCAACCGACCTACACTAATAAGAAGTATTTGTGCAAAATTTCAAGCGGCTAGCTTTACTCCTTCGGAAGTTTGAGTGCTTTCGACAGACAGACGAACGGACGGACGGACGGACGGACGGACGGACAGACGGACAGACGGACGGACATGGCTAGATCGACATAAAATGTCACGACGATCAAGAATATATATACTTTATGGGGTCTCAGACGAATATTTCGAGTAGTTACAAACAGAATGACGAAATTAGTATACCCCCCATCTTATGGTGGAGGGTATAAAAATTGAGGTTGGTCCGGCATTGGATTAAGTTTTATCTTTAGAGTATGTTATGTCGAAATTTTGTCTTTATCATATATTTCATTAAAATTTGTTTAGAAAGAATGTTATTGAAATGTTGTTATACCCTCCATCGTAGGATGGGGGGTATACTAGTTTCGTCATCTGCTTGTAACTACTCGAAATATTCGTCTGAGACCCCATAAAGTATATATATTCTTGATCGTCGTGACATTTTATGTCGATCTAGCCATGTCCGTCCGTCTGTCAGTCGAAAGCACGCTAACTTCCGAAGGAGTAAAGCTAATCGTTTGAAATTTTGCACAAATACTTCTTATTGGTGTAGGTCGGTTGGGATTGTAAATGGACTATATCGTTCCATGTTTTGATATAGCTGCCATATAAACCGATCTTGGGTCTTGACTTCTTGAGCCTCTAGAGGACGCAATTCTTTTCCGATTGGAATAAAATTTTGCACGACGGAGGGTATAAAATGCAAAATATGGAAATTTAAATGCGGTTGTTTGCGGTATTATTATACCCTCCACCATAGGATGGGGGGTATACTAATTTCGTCATTCTGTTTGTAACTACTCGATATATTCATCTGAAAACCCATAAAGTACATTTATTCTTGATCGTTGCGAACTTTTATGTCGATCTAGCCATGTCCGTCCGTCTGTCAGTCGAAAGCACGCTATCTTCCGAAGGAGTAAAGCTAGCCGTTTGAAATTTTGCACAAATACTTCTTATTGGTGTAGGTCGGTTGGGATTGTAAATGGACTATATCGTTCCATGTTTTGATATAGCTGCCATGTAAACCGATCTTGGGTCTTGACTTCTTGAGCCTTTTAGAGGGCGCAATTCCTATTCGATTTGAATGAATTTTTGCACGAAGTATTTTGTTATGATATCCAACAACTGTGCCAAGTATGGTTTAAATCAGTTCATAACCTGATATAGCTGTCATATAAACCGATCTGGGACTTGACTTCTTGAGCTTCTAGAAGGCGCAATTCCTATTCGATTTGGCTGAAATTTTGCAAGACGTGTTTTATTCTTACTTTCAACAACTATGTCAAATAAGGTTCAAATCGCTTCATAACCTGATATAGCTGCCATATAAACCGATCTGGGATCTTGACTTCTTGATCATCTAGAGGTCGTAATCATTATCCGATATGCCTGAAATTTTGTACGACGGATCCCATGACCATCAACATACGTGTTTAAAATGGTCTGAATCGGTGTATAGCCCGATTTAGCTCTCATATAAACCGATCTCACTATTTTACTTCTTGAGCCCCCAAAGGGCGCAATTCTTATACGAATTGGCTGACATTTTACAACATATAATTTAATTGAGGTCCAAACCGGACCATATCTTGATATCGCTCTAATAGCAGAGCAAAGCTTTTCTTATATCCTTTTTTGCCTAAGGAGGGATGCCGGGAAAAGAACTCGACAAATGCGATCCATGGTGGAGGGTATATAAGATTCGGCCGGCCGAACTTAGCACGCTCTTACTTGTTTTTTCTAATAATTTCATTACAATTTTGTCCTTAAGAAAAATAATGTTATGGCGGCCGTGGACTAAGCTTAATTTTGCATCTACAAAATATTATTTAAAATAAATTTTAAAATAAACAAGTAAAAGCGTGCTAAGTTCGGCCGGGCCGAATCTTATATACCCTCCACCATGGATCGCATTTGTCGAGTTGTTTTCCCGGCATCTCTTCTTAGGCTAAAAAGGATATAAGAAAAGAGTTGCTCTGCTATTAAAACGATATCAAGATATGGTTCGGTTCGGACCACAATTAAATTATATGTTGGAGACCTGTGTAAAATGTCAGCCAATTCGAATAAGAATTGCGCCCATTGGGGCTCACGAAGTAAAATAGAGAGAACGATTTATTGGGATCTGTATCGGGCTATACACCGATTCAGAACATAATAAACTCGTTTGTTGATAGTCATGAGAGGATCAGTCGTACAAAATTTCAGGCATATCGGATAATAATTGCGACCTCTAGGGGTCAAGAAGTCAAGATCCCAGATCGGTTTATATGGCAGCTATATCAGGTTATGAACCGATTTGAACCTTATTTGACACAGTTGTTGAACGTAAAAATAAAATACGTCATGCAAAATTTCAGCCAAATCGGATAGGAATTGCGCCCTCTACAAGCTCATGAAGTCAAATCCCCAGATCTGTTTATATGACAACTATATCAGGTTATGAACCGATTTGAACCATACTTGGCACAGTTGTTGGATATCATGACGAAACACTTCGTGCAAAATTTCATTCCAATCGGATAAGAATTGCGAACTCTAGAGGCTCAAGAAATCAAGACCCAAGATCGGTTTATATGGCAGCTATATCAGGTTATGAACCGATTTGAACCATACTTGGCACAGTTGTTGGGTATCGAAACAAAACACGTCGTGCGAAATTCCATTCCAATCGGATAAGAATTGCGCACTCTAGAGGCTCAAGAAGTCAAGACCCAAGATCGGTTTATATGGCAGCTATATCAGGTTATGGACCGATTTAAACCATACTTTACACAGTTGTTGGATATAATAACAAAACACGTCGTGCAAAATTTCATTTCAATCGGATAAGAATTGCGCACTCTAGAGGCTCAAGAAGTCAAGACCCAAGATCGGTTTATATGGGAGCTATATCAGGTTATAAACCGATTTGAACCATACTTGGCACAGTTGTTGGATATCATAACAAAACACGTCGTGCAAAATTTCATTCTGATCGGATAAGAATTGCGCACGCTAGAGGCTCAAGAAGTCAACACCCAAGATCGGTTTATATGGCAGCTATATCAGGTTATGGACCGATTTGAACCATACTTGGCAAAATTGTTGGCTATCATAACAAAACACGTCGTGCGAAATTCCATTTCAATCGGATAAGAATTGCGCACTCTAGAGGCTCAAGAAGTCAAGACCCAAGATCGGTTTATATGGGAGCTATATCAGGTTATAAACCGATTTGAACCATACTTGGCACAGTTGTTGGATATCATAACAAAACACGTCGTGCAAAATTTCATTCTGATCGGATAAGAATTGCGCACGCTAGAGGCTCAAGAAATCAAGACCCAAGATCGGTTTATATGGCAGCTATATCAGGTTATGGACCGATTTAAACCATACTTGGTACAGTTGTTGGGTATCATAACGAAACACGTCGTGCAAAATTTCATTCCAATCGGATAAGAATTGCGCACCATGGAGGCTCAAGAAATCAACACCCAAGATCGGTTTATATGGCAGCTATATCAGGTTATAGACCGATTTGAACCATACTTGGCACAGTTGTTAGATATAATAACAAAACACGTCGTGCAAAATTTCATTCTGATCGGATAAGAATTGCGCACGCTAGAGGCTCAAGAAGTCAAGACCCAACATCGGTTTATATGGCAGCTATATCAGGTTATGGACCGATTTGAACTTTACTTGGCGCAGTTGTTAGATATAATATCAAAACACATCGTGCAAAATTTCATTCTGATCGGATAAGAATTGCGCACTCTAGAGGCTCAAGAAGTCAAGACCCAAGATCGGTTTATATGGCAGCTATATCAAAACATGGACCGATATGGCCCATTTACAATACCAACCGACCTACACTAATAAGAAGTATTTGTGCAAAATTTCAAGCGGCTAGCTTTACTCATTCGGAAGTTAGCGTGCTTTCGACAGACAGACGGACGGACGGACGGACGGACGGACAGACGGACGGACATGGCTAGATCGACATAAAATGTCACGACGATCAAGAATATATATACTTTATGGGGTCTCAGACGAATATTTCGAGTAGTTACAAACAGAATGACGAAATTAGTATACCCCCCATCTTATGGTGGAGGGTATAAAAATACGAAATGTTGTATTATTCTAAATACAACATAAATTTTTATACCCACCACCGACGGATAAGGGTATATTCATTTTGTCAGTTAGTTTGCAACACATCGAAATATCCATTTCCGACCCTATAAAGTATATATATTCTTGATCAGCGTAAAAATCTAAGACGATCTAGACATGTCCGTCCGTCTGTCCGTCTGTCTGTTGAAATCACACTACAGTCTTAAAAAATAAAGATATTGAGCTGTAATTTTGCACAGTTTCTTTTTTTGTCCATGAGCAACTTAGGTTCGAAGATGGGCTATATCGGACTATATCTTGATATAGCCCCCATATAGACCGATCCTCCGATTTAGGGTCTTAGGCCCATAATAGCCTCATTTATTACCCGATTTGGCTGAAATTTTGGACAGTGAGTTGTGTTAGACCCTTCGACATCCTTCGTCAATTTCGCCCAGATCGGTCCAAATTTGGATATAGCTGCCATATACACCGATCCTCCGATGTATTGTCTTAGGCCCATAAAAGCCAAATTTATTATTCGATTTTGCTGAAATTTGGGACAGTGAGTAACGTTGGGCCCTTCGACATCCTTCGTCAATTTGGCTCAGATCGGTCCAAATGTGGATATAGCTGCCATATAGACCGATCCTCCGATTTAGGATCTTAGGCCCATAAAAGCCGCATTTATTATCCGATTTTGCTGTAATTTGGGTCAGTGAGTAACCTTAGGCCCTTCAACATCTTTCTTCAATTTGGCACTGATCGGTTCAGATTTGGATTAAGCTGCCATATAGACCGATCTCTCGATTTAAGGTTTTGCGCCCATAAAATGCGCATTTATTGTCCGATGTCGCCGAAAATTGGGACAGTGAGGTGTGTTGGGCTCTTCGATGTTGGTCTTCAATTTGGCTCAGATCGAACCAGATTTGGATATAGCTGCCATATAGACCGACCTCTCGGTTGAACAATGCCTTGTACTTATAAGCATTTGGTCTAAATCGTTTGATATGTCTATATAGCTGCAATGGGGCATAAGGTATGCATTTTTCACTGGATTTTGACGAAAGGTTGTTGACATATATACCCGAGGTGGTGGGTATCCAAAGTTCGGCCCGGCCAAATTTAACGCCTTTTTATATTTTTATACCCTCCACCATAAGATGGGGGGTATACTAATTTCGTCATTCTGTTTGTAACTACTCGAAATATTCGTCTGAGACCCCATAAAGTATATATATTCTTGATCGTCGTGACATTTTATGTCGATCTAGCCATGTCCGTCCGTCTGTCCGTCCGTCCGTCCGTCCGTCCGTCCGTCCGTCCGTCCGTCCGTCCGTCCGTCTGTCTGTCGAAAGCACGCTAACTTCCGAAGGAGTAAAGCTAGCCGCTTGAAATTTTGCACAAATACTTCTTATTAGTGTAGGTCGGTTGGTATTGTAAATGGGCCATATCGGTCCATGTTTTGATATAGCTGCCATATAAACCGATCTTGGGTCTTGACTTCTTGAGCCTCTAGAGTGCGCAATTCTTATCCAATTGGGATGAAATTTTGCACGACGTGTTTTCTTATGATATCCAACAACTGTGCAAAGTATGGTTCAAATCGGTTTATAACCTGATATAGCTGCCATATAAACCGATCTTGGGTCTTGACTTCTTGAGCATCTAGAGGGCGCAATTCTTATCCGATCAGAATGAAATTTTGCACGATGTGTTCTGTTATGATATCAAACAACTGTGCCAAGTATGGTTCAAATCGGTCCATAACCTGATATAGCTGCCATATAAACCGATCTTGGGTCTTGACTTCTTGAGCCTCTAGAGTGCGAAATTCTTATCCGATTGAAATGAAATTTTGCACGACGTGTTTTGTTATGATACCCAATAACTGTGCCAAGTATGGTTTAAATCGGTCCATAACCTGATATAGCTGCCATATAAACCGATCTTGGGTCTTGACTTCTTAAGCCTCTAGAGGGCACAATTTTTATCCGATTGGAATGGAATTTCGCACGACGTGTTTTGTTATGATACCCAATAACTGTGTCAGGTATGGTTTAAATCGGTCCATAACCTGATATAGCTGCCATATAAACCGATCTTGGGTTTTGACTTCTTGAGCCTCTAGAGGGCACAATTCTTATCCGATTTGAATGAATTTTTGCACGAAGTATTTCGTTATGATATCCAACAACTGTGCCAAGTATGGTTGAAATCGGTTCATAACCTGATATAGCTGTCATATAAACAGATCTGGGGATTTGACTTCTTGAGCTTCTAGAGGGCGCAATTCCTATCCGATTTGGCTGAAATTTTGCATGACGTATTTTATTTTTACTTTCAACAACTGTGTCAAATAAGGTTAAAATCGGTTCATAACCTGATATAGCTGCCATATAAACCGATCTGGGATCTTGACTTCTTGACCCCTAGAGGTCGCAATTATTATCCGATATGCCTGCAATTTTGTACGATGGATCCTCTCATGACCATCAACAAACGTGTTTATTATGGTCTGAATCGGTCTATAGCCCGATACACATCCCATATAAATCGTTCTCTCTATTTTACTTCGTGAGCCCCAATGGGCGCAATTCTTATACGAATTGGCTGAAATTTTACACATGTCTCCAACATATAATTTAATTGTGGTCCGAACCGGACCATATCTTGATATCGTTTTAATAGCAGAGCTACTCTTTTCTAATATCCTTTTTTGCCTAAGAAGAGATGCCGGGAAAAGAAGTCGACAAATGCGCTCCATGGTGGAGGGTATATAAGATTCGGCCCGGCCGAACTTAGCGCGCTTTTACTTGTTAATTTTAATATTTTTAGAAAAAACAAGAAGTAAAATAGAGAGATCGATTTATATGGGAGCTGTATCGGGCTATAGACCGATTCAGACCATAATGCACACGTTTGTTGATGGTCATGAGAGAACTTGTCGTACAAAATTTCAGGCAAATCGGATAATAATTGCGACCTCTAGAGGCTCAAGAAGTCAAGACCCAAGATCGGTTTATATGACAGCTATATCAGGTTGTGAACTGATTTGAGCCATACTTGGCACAGTTATTGGGTATAACAAAATACTATGTGCAAAAATTCATTCCAATCGGATAAGAATTGCGCCCTCTAGAGGCTCAAAAAGTCAAGACCCAAGATCGGTTTATATGGCAGCTACATCAGGTTATGGAGCGATTTGAATCATACTTTGCACGGTGGTTGGATATTATAACAAAACATGTCGTGCAAAATTTCATTCCAATCGGATAAGAATTGCGCACTCTAGAGGCTCAAGAAGTTAAGACCCAAGATCGGTTTATATGGCAGCTATATCAAAACATGGACCAATATGGCCCATTTACAATACCAACTGACCTACACTAATAAGAAGTATTTGTGCAAAATTTCAAGCTGCTAGCTTAACTCCTTCGGAAGTTAGCGTGCTTTCGACAGACAGACGGACGGACGGACAGACGGACGGACATGGCTAGATCGATATAAAATGTCACGACGATCAAGAATATATATACTTTATGGGGTCTCAGACGAATATTTCGAGTAGTTACAAACAGAATGACGAAATTAGTTTACCCCCCATCCTATGGTGGAGGGTATAAAAATTTAGAGGTCGGGGGAGCTCGAGCCCGATTGAAGACTTTAAAGTAAGGTGGATTTTTGTGGTGGATCACTGATATTTTTATATCAATCTCGTGTTTATATCTCAAAAACAATTCATTTCAGTACCATATCGTTTCTCTCGGTCTACTTTTCCGTTTGGTGCAATTTCGGTTAGGGTATCCCTCCTGAGACTTGTCGCAAATTTTTATATCAGATTCAAATTCTACTCCCAAATACCTTATATTCAAAGTTCGGCCGGGCCGAATCTTATATACCCTCCACCATGGATCGCATTTGTCGAGTTGTTTTCCCGGCATCTCTTCTTAGGCTAAAAAGGATATAAGAAAAGAGTTGCTCTGCTATTAAAACGATATCAAGATATGGTTCGGTTCGGACCACAATTAAATTATATGTTGGAGACCTGTGTAAAATGTCAGCCAATTCGAATAAGAATTGCGCCCATTGGGGCTCACGAAGTAAAATAGAGAGAACGATTTATATGGGATCTGTATCGGGCTATACACCGATTCAGAACATAATAAACACGTTTGTTGATAGTCATGAGAGGATCAGTCGTACAAAATTTCAGGCATATCGGATAATAATTGCGACCTCTAGGGGTCAAGAAGTCAAGATCCCAGATCGGTTTATATGGCAGCTATATCAGGTTATGAACCGATTTGAACCTTATTTGACACAGTTGTTGAACGTAAAAATAAAATACGTCATGCAAAATTTCAGCCAAATCGGATAGGAATTGCGCCCTCTAAAAGCTCATGAAGTCAAATCCCCAGATCTGTTTATATGACAACTATATCAGGTTATGAACCGATTTGAACCATACTTGGCACAGTTGTTGGATATCATGACGAAACACTTCGTGCAAAATTTCATTCCAATCGGATAAGAATTGCGAACTCTAGAGGCTCAAGAAATCAAGACCCAAGATCGGTTTATATGGCACCTATATCAGGTTATGAACCGATTTGAAACTTACTTGGCACAGTTGTTGGGTATCGAAACAAAACACGTCGTGCGAAATTCCATTCCAATCGGATAAGAATTGCGCACTCTAGAGGCTCAAGAAGTCAAGACCCAAGATCGGTTTATATGGCAGCTATATCAGGTTATGGACCGATTTAAACCATACTTTACACAGTTGTTGGATATAATAACAAAACACGTCGTGCAAAATTTCATTTCAATCGGATAAGAATTGCGCACTCTAGAGGCTCAAGAAGTCAAGACCCAAGATCGGTTTATATGGGAGCTATATCAGGTTATAAACCGATTTGAACCATACTTGGCACAGTTGTTGGATATCATAACAAAACACGTCGTGCAAAATTTCATTCTGATCGGATAAGAATTGCGCACGCTAGAGGCTCAAGAAGTCAACACCCAAGATCGGTTTATATGGCAGCTATATCAGGTTATGGACCGATTTGAACCATACTTGGCAAAATTGTTGGCTATCATAACAAAACACGTCGTGCGAAATTCCATTTCAATCGGATAAGAATTGCGCACTCTAGAGGCTCAAGAAGTCAAGACCCAGATCGGTTTATATGGGAGCTATATCAGGTTATAAACCGATTTGAACCATACTTGGCACAGTTGTTGGATATCATAACAAAACACGTCGTGCAAAATTTCATTCTGATCGGATAAGAATTGCGCACGCTAGAGGCTCAAGAAATCAAGACCCAAGATCGGTTTATATGGCAGCTATATCAGGTTATAAACCGATTTAAACCATACTTGGCACAGTTGTTGGGTATCATAACAAAACACGTCGTGCAAAATTTCATTCCAATCGGATAAGAATTGCGCACCATGGAGGCTCAAGAAATCTACACCCAAGATCGGTTTATATGGCAGCTATATCAGGTTATAGACCGATTTGAACCATACTTGGCACAGTTGTTAGATATAATAACAAAACACGTCGTGCAAAATTTCATTCTGATCGGATAAGAATTGCGCACGCTAGAGGCTCAAGAAGTCAAGACCCAACATCGGTTTATATGGCAGCTATATCAGGTTATGGACCGATTTGAACTTTACTTGGCGCAGTTGTTAGATATAATATCAAAACACATCGTGCAAAATTTCATTCTGATCGGATAAGAATTGCGCACTCTAGAGGCTCAAGAAGTCAAGACCCAAGATCGGTTTATATGGCAGCTATATCAAAACATGGACCGATATGGCCCATTTACAATACCAACCGACCTACACTAATAAGAAGTATTTGTGCAAAATTTCAAGCGGCTAGCTTTACTCCTTCGGAAGTTAGCGTGCTTTCGACAGACAGACGGACGGACGGACGGACAGACGGACGGACATGGCTAGATCGACATAAAATGTCACGACGATCAAGAATATATATACTTTATGGGGTCTCAGACGAATATTTCGAGTAGTTACAAACAGAATGACGAAATTAGTATACCCCCCATCTTATGGTGGAGGGTATAAAAATACGAAATGTTGTATTATTCTAAATACAACATAAATTTTTATACCCACCACCGACGGATAAGGGTATATTCATTTTGTCAGTTAGTTTGCAACACATCGAAATATCCATTTCCGACCCTATAAAGTATATATATTCTTGATCAGCGTAAAAATCTAAGACGATCTAGACATGTCCGTCCGTCTGTCCGTCTGTCTGTTGAAATCACGCTACAGTCTTAAAAAATAAAGATATTGAGCTGTAATTTTGCACAGTTTCTTTTTTTGTCCATGAGCAACTTAGGTTCGAAGATGGGCTATATCGGACTATATCTTGATATAGCCCCCATATAGACCGATCCTCCGATTTAGGGTCTTAGGCCCATAATAGCCTCATTTATTACCCGATTTTGCTGAAATTTTGGACAGGTTGTTGTTGGTTGTGTTAGACCCTTCGACATCCTTCGTCAATTTCGCCCAGATCGGTCCAAATTTGGATATAGCTGCCATATACACCGATCCTCCGATGTATTGTCTTAGGCCCATAAAAGCCAAATTTATTATTCGATTTTGCTGAAATTTGGGACAGTGAGTAACGTTGGGCCCTTCGACATCCTTCGTCAATTTGGCTCAGATCGGTCCAAATGTGGATATAGCTGCCATATAGACCGATCCTCCGATTTAGGATCTTAGGCCCATAAAAGCCGCATTTATTATCCGATTTTGCTGTAATTTGGGTCAGTGAGTAACCTTAGGCCCTTCAACATCTTTCTTCAATTTGGCACTGATCGGTTCAGATTTGGATTAAGCTGCCATATAGACCGATCTCTCGATTTAAGGTTTTGCGCCCATAAAATGCGCATTTATTGTCCGATGTCGCCGAAAATTGGGACAGTGAGGTGTGTTGGGCTCTTCGATGTTGGTCTTCAATTTGGCTCAGATCGAACCAGATTTGGATATAGCTGCCATATAGACCGACCTCTCGGTTGAACAATGCCTTGTACTTATAAGCATTTGGTCTAAATCGTTTGATATGTCTATATAGCTGCTATGGGGCATAAGGTATGCATTTTTCACTGGATTTTGACGAAAGGTTGTTGACATATATACCCGAGGTGGTGGGTATCCAAAGTTCGGCCCGGCCAAATTTAACGCCTTTTTATATTTTTAATTTTAATATTTTTAGAAAAAACAAGAAGTAAAATAGAGAGATCGATTTATATGGGAGCTGTATCGGGCTATAGACCGATTCAGACCATAATGCACACGTTTGTTGATGGTCATGAGAGAACTTGTCGTACAAAATTTCAGGCAAATCGGATAATAATTGCGACCTCTAGAGGCTCAAGAAGTCAAGACCCAAGATCGGTTTATATGACAGCTATATCAGGTTGTGAACTGATTTGAGCCATACTTGGCACAGTTATTGGGTATAACAAAATACTATGTGCAAAAATTCATTCCAATCGGATAAGAATTGCGCCCTCTAGAGGCTCAAAAAGTCAAGACCCAAGATCGGTTTATATGGCAGCTACATCAGGTTATGGAGCGATTTGAATCATACTTTGCACGGTGGTTGGATATTATAACAAAACATGTCGTGCAAAATTTCATTCCAATCGGATAAGAATTGCGCACTCTAGAGGCTCAAGAAGTTAAGACCCAAGATCGGTTTATATGGCAGCTATATCAAAACATGGACCAATATGGCCCATTTACAATACCAACTGACCTACACTAATAAGAAGTATTTGTGCAAAATTTCAAGCTGCTAGCTTAACTCCTTCGGAAGTTAGCGTGCTTTCGACAGACAGACGGACGGACGGACAGACGGACGGACATGGCTAGATCGATATAAAATGTCACGACGATCAAGAATATATATACTTTATGGGGTCTCAGACGAATATTTCGAGTAGTTACAAACAGAATGACGAAATTAGTTTACCCCCCATCCTATGGTGGAGGGTATAAAAATTTAGAGGTCGGGGGAGCTCGAGCCCGATTGAAGACTTTAAAGTAAGGTGGATTTTTGTGGTGGATCACTGATATTTTTATATCAATCTCGTGTTTATATCTCAAAAACAATTCATTTCAGTACCATATCGTTTCTCTCGGTCTACTTTTCCGTTTGGTGCAATTTCGGGGAGGGTATCCCTCCTGAGACTTGTCGCAAATTTTTATATCAGATTCAAATTCTACTCCCAAATACCTTATATTCAATTCCCATATTGTCTTTATTGGTCATCATGTCCGTTTGATGGGTTTTTTGGGGAGTGGCGGGAATCATTAAACTTGGCAGAAGATTATAAAGTCCGATTCGCATGCTACTCATAATTACCTTTCATTTGAGACGCACATTACCCCAATTGTTTTGATGAGTTCTTGGGCGAGACGGCCTCCCCTATATCTTAAGTCATATTTTGATATATGTTTCATATTCTACTCCAAAATATCTTTCGTTTGACTATCATATCTCTTCATCGATCCCCTTTTATATCTGGTTGATATTTTTGGGGTAAGATCCACTCTTCTTCCAATATCAAAAATTTTTTTAGTTTATTACTCCTTCCCGTGTTTTCTAAAATCAAGCGCATTATTCAAGAGCGAAATTTTCGATTATAAAATTTTTTAAGAACGTTAGCCTTTGATTCATGTAATCTTAAGCTTCATTTATGTACGTTCTGGATTGTTTCAAGCGATACATATACTTCAAATAATCTGAACACACTTGAATTAAACCGATTTGTACTTGATTTGATCCGATGTAGAGTTAAATTCTATCCTTGATCGGCTTGATCGAAGCCTCAGTAGTACGTCATTCAAGCTTAAACACTCTTATCTCAAGTATCGTTAGTACTTGATTTGATCCGATATAGAGTTAATATTTATCCCACACACACATCATTTTAGCCTCATGAGTACTTAATTTAAGTATATACGAGCTTGATGTAAGTATCATTAGTACTTGATTTATTCCCCAAACTCCAAAAGTTAAACGCAATAAACCATAAATTTGTGATAATAGTTTTATTTATGAGAAACTAGCTGTCCCGGGCCCGCTCCGCTGTGCCTTCTTTTACTTTATATGGAACAAAAGTTTCCATGGAATATTTATTTCCGAAGATCGTTTAGTGAAATACCATGCTAACTTGACTACGAGTTTAACAATATAAGTGCCTTTATCTGAATCCCATATGATCTTTATTAGTCTACGAATTTAAGTTTGGATGTAAGGTGTACCCCATTCTTAAAATACTTCATTTCAGCCCGATATTCTCATGATGTCTGACTTAGTGGTGTTTTCGGGGGAGAGGTGGTCCCCCAGATACTTGGCCCTGAAGAAATATCAGCATCGTGCTCTTCTCTCAAATACCATTTATTTAAAAAGTTTAAGAGGAGTTTCAGTATGAGGCGTTCCCCAAACACATGGCCCCAAAACAGGTTATCAGATTCGTTTTCTAATCTCAAATACCTATCATTTGAGCCACATATTGGCATGGTCGAAAAATTTTTTCCCTTAGGGGGTGTTTTGGGAAAGGGGTGATGCCCTAAATACAAGGTCCTACAAAAAACTTTATTTGAGCCCCATATTGCGATGGTCACCAAAAAATTGCTGTTTGTGGGGTATTTTGGGAAAGAAGTAGACCACAGAAAATTAGTCCCTAAAATGGGTATCAATTCTTGCTCTACCCCCCAATACCTTTCATTTAGCTCCACATTGACATGGTCGGTAAATATGCCCGATTTAGGGGTATTTTGGGGATTGGGGTGGTCCCCCAAACACTAAGCCCGGAAAATACATCAGCAATGTGCTCTATTCTTATATATCTATATAAATATCATTTATTTGAACCCCATATTGCCATTGCCTCAAAATTGGATATTAAATTCGTTTTCTAATCTCATTTAAATTCCTTATTACAAAAGTCAGCAATATGTCCGGTTTGGGGTATTGGCCCTAAAAACTATGAATATTAAGCTCCACTCTCTTTAGGACCCAAATTGTCTTGGTAAGCAAATATGTCCTAATTTGGGGTTGTTATGGTGGTGAGACGTCCGCTAGAAAGTTGGCCCCTAATGTTGATATGAGATACGTGGTCTACTCCCACATACCTTTAATTTGAGCCCTATATTTCCATAGTCGGCAAACATGACCGGCTTGGGGGGTGTTTTGGGGGATGGACGGCCACTCAGTGAGTTGGCCTTGAAAATATACATCGGATTCGGGTTCCACTTTAAAAATCCTCTTATTTGAGCCTCATATTGCAATAGTCAGAAACTACTTACTATTTGTGTGGTGTTGTGGGGGTGGCGTGGCCCCATAGACATTTTTCCCGAATATTGATATCAAAGTCGTGCATTACTCCCAAAGACCTTTCAATTGAGCCCCATGTGGTTATGGTCGTAAATGTGTCCCCTTTTGGGGATGTTTTGGAGATAGGCGGCCCCCCAATCACTTGGTCCCATATTTGAATAGCAGATTCGTATTCTTCATTCAAAAACTTTTATTTAAGCCCCATATTCCCATGGTCAGTAAATAAATCCAGGTTGGGGGGAATTTTGGGGAAGAGTGGACCCCCAGAAACATGGTCCCATATTTGGATATCAGATTCGTACGCTACTTGCAAATACCTTTCATTTTTAGGGTGGGGCAGCACCCCTAGGTACCCCATCCGAAATTTGGGTACCAAATTTTTATTTTTAGGGTACTATATGAGAGCACACAAAATTTCGCTTAAATCGCACCACCCATCTCCGAGATCTGGCGTTTCTGAAAATTAGGGTAAGGGGGAGGGTCCGCGCCCCCTTCAGATATCAAAAAATGTTGTTCCCTATTTTCACCACGGGGTCATTATGCACCATCTGTGTAAAATTTCAAGAAAATCGGTTCAGCCGTTTCTTAGACTATAAGGAACACACAAACATACAAACAAACACAAATTGATTTTTATACATAAGATTATAAATAAAAGAACAACTTATTAATATTCACAAAAAATTAAATAAAACGCAACCAGGAATTGACTAAAAAAATTTATTCGCGTGATATATATGGTGTTGCCTATGCTACGAAAGATTTCGGTAAGTCACAATTTGTCACATACATACAATTTGGGAAAAAGTAGGTTCGTAGCGAAACTGTTATTCACAAATACCTGTACTCATATTATACACGTGCAGTTGCGTATTATTTCACTGCTGAAAGGTTGTGTCGAAATTCTTCAAATGCTGATAATACCGAATTAAGCCATTTTTTTAAGATCCCTCGACAATCCTTTTCCGCTGTCTTTTACCAATTATCACTATAATAATAGTTTAGATGAATACTTTTTCGGTTTTGTGTGATCGTTAAACATTACAAATACAAACAAATTTTGCCCATGAACATTCCATTAAGGAACAAGGGCAAACTTTTCACATAACAATGAGTGCTGTCCGATTCAAGCCGTAAGCTCAATGATAAGGGGCCTACTTTTTATAGCCGAGTCCGAATGGCGTGCCGCAGTGCGACACCTCTTTGGAGAGAAGTTTTACATGGCACAGTACCTCACACATGTTGGCAGCATCAGGAGGGAAAAACCACCGATGAAAATTTTTCTGATGGTCTAGCCAGGATTCGAACCCAGGCATTCGGCGTCATAGGAGGACATGCTGTCCTCTGCGCTACGGTGGTCTCCGTTTAACATTAGTCATCTTTAATTCAAAAATGTGAATGGAGCGAAAAATTGATAAAATACCTATTACGATTTTTGTTGTAAACTATTTTCTTTGGGCTTAAAATGGGCAAATGAAGATCAGTTTATTCAAAATAGTATGTCAATAGAAAGGAATTTTAATGATCTTTAAAACTTTGTACTAATTTTTAAGGCATTTGAGAAAATAATTGACACAATCTTTTTTTTAAAGAAATTTTTATCAGTAACTACCCGAGCCCGGCCCGCTCTGCTGCGCTCGATAATGCTATGTTGGAGAATAGTACTTTAAATTTAAAAATTTCTGCCTAATTTGAGTTGAATGTGTATTCTAATTTTTCTGTGGATTTTTCTACCCACAAACACCTCTAATTTAAACCCCATGTAAGTAAAAGACCTGTTTGGGGGTGTGCTGCACTTCCAGAGACTTGGTCCCAAAAGTGAAAGTTAATTTCATCCTTTACTCCTAAAGATCTTTTATTTTAGAACTATACTGCCGTGGTCGGAAAATATGTCCGATTTGAGGAGTTTTTTGGGGGTGGGGTGACCCACGAAACACTTAGTCCCACAACTGGATGTAAGACTCGTTTTCTGCTTTCAAATGCCTTTAGTTCGATACCCATATTGTAGTGGTTGGTCTTTAAATATGTTTAGCGGGTTAAGGGTGTGGGTGTGGGCCCTCCTAGGCACCCAACGCCAGATTTTGATACCAAATTTTTGGTTTTAGGTTAATATAAGAGTGCAAACAAAATTTCGCTTAAATCACCTTACCCATGTCCGAGATATGGTGTTTTTGAAAATTATTGTAAGGGGGAGGGTGGGAAAGTTAAAAAAATAATACCGCAAACAACCGAACGTAATTCTTTTATTTTATTTTTCTTTATTCTGTTTCTGTTCATGTTGGCTTCTATAAATTAGCATCATCTACTGGCTGATGGATCAACTAAATATAATTGAAAACAGGCAGTAGATGGCGCGAATTTAAAGAAGTCAACATGAACAGAAAAAGGGCTGAATGGTAAAAATTGATCATACAGCATTTATCTTTGTTATGACAACCTCTCGGTCCTTTGAATAAAGAACAAGTAAGAGTGTGCTAAGTTCGGCCGGGCCGAATCTTATATACCCTCCACCATGAATCGCATTTGTCGAGTTCCATGGACGGTATTTCTTTTTAGGCAAACAAAGAATAATGAATAAGAACTTTATGCTATTGGAGCTATGTAAATTATTAGTCCGATTCGGACCGTAAATGAATGCTGAACATTGTAGAAGTCAGTGTGTAATATTTCAGTTCATTCGGATAAGAATTGCGCCTTGTAGGTTCTCAAGAAGCAAAATCGGGAAATAAGTTTATATAGGAGCTGTATCAAGCTATTGACCGATTCAGACCATATGAGACACGCATGTTGAAGGTCATGAGAGAAGCCGTTGTGTAAAATTTCTGCCAAATCGGATGAGAATTACACCTTATAGAGGCTTAAGAAGTCAAGATCCAAGATCGGTTTATATGGCAGCTATTTCAAAACATGGACCGATTTGAACCATAGTTAGTGCAGTTGTTGGAGGTGATGCCAAAACACCACGTGCTAACTTTCAGTCAAATTGGACGAGAATTGCAGCCTGTAGAGGCTCAAGAAGTCAAGACCCAAGATCGGTTTATATGGCAGCTATATCAAAACATCGACCGATATATGAGCAGAATAAATATATTAGATTCGCCGTCCACAACTTTATACCTTAAATTCAACCCCATATTGTCATGATTGGTGCATACAGCCGTTTGGTGGAGGGCGTCTATATGAGGTTTGTGCGCCACAACTCATCTGCCACGATTAAAAGAGGTTAAGATCCACCTAGATTCTTGGGCACAACGTTTAATATTTTTTCGTAAACTGCTCCCAAATGCCTTTTATTTGAGTTTCATCAAGCTATGATCGAGTAATTTTTTTTTTTTTTTTTTTTTTTTTTTTTTTTTTTTCATTATTCTTAAGTCTATAGATTATAATCCTTACAGACTAAATTATATGCTAAATATTTACGAATATATACATATTTTAGATTCAAAATAAATAAAACTATGTGTTTAAGTGAAGTATTAATTTTCTTTTAACAGAATCACGTTTTTCAGAGAGATCGATGAGGCTATAAAATTTATTAAATTCAACAAAGAGGCGGCGTAAAGGGTCGTTGTTTGCATAGTTTGATGTGAAATAATTTATTTGAAATAGCTGATAGTTTCGGGATGGCCTTAAGGGAACATTTATGTAAATTCTATTCAAAATAAAATCGGAGATTATTTTGCCTTGCATTATATTGATAAGGAAAGTAACATTCAGCATTATTCGTCGGCTTTTTAATGTTGGTAATTTTATTAAGTTTAATCTGTATTCGTACGATGGTAGAGCCCGAGGGTCCCAGCCACGCCCCTTAAGGCAAAATAAAAGAAATTGTTTCTGAACTGACTCAATCGCATTCGAATGAATGGAATAGGCTGGATCCCATATAATGGACCCATATTCCAAAGTAGAACGTACAAAAGAAATATATAATTGTTTCGTTACTAAGGGATCTGAAAATTCTTTACTCCAACGCTTGATAAATCCCAAACTTCTATAAGCTTTGTTCGTAATTAAGGAAATATGTTTTCTAAAATCCAACCTGTGGTCCAACAGAATCCCCAAATCATGAATAGAGTCCACATACTCCACCATACAATCATTCAAATAGTAACTCGTATCAATTCTTCTCAGCCGAAAGAAAGACATATGTTTACATTTTAAAGTGTTTAGTTCTAGCAAGTTAGCATTGCACCATTTATAAAACTCATTAAGATCGGATTGCAGTATACACTGGTTTGCTTCCTCATTAAAAGAGTAGAAAATTTTAACATCATCTGCATACATTAGAACCTTTGATCGATGTATCACGCTGGGCAGGTCATTTATAAACAATGTAAATAAGACCGGTCCAAGATGACTTCCTTGAGGAACACCGGATGTCACAATTATCTTGTCAGAAATAGCATTTCCTACTTTCACCATCTGAGCTCTGCCCATTAGATATGATCTTATCCACTTCAATAACGCATTGGAGAAACCCATAAGATGCAACTTCAACAACAGTAATTCGTGATTGACCTTATCAAAAGCCTTACTAAAGTCTGTATAAATACAGTCAGTTTGATATCGTCTTCTAAATCCTTCATTTACAATCGTAGTTAACTCTAAAAGATTCGTCACTGTAGACCGATGCTTCCGGAAGCCATGTTGAAATTTACAAAAAACAGATGAGACCTGAAAGGATAATATCTCAGTCACAATTTTTTCAAATAATTTAGGAATTGTATTCAGTTTAGCGATTCCTCTATAGTTCGATGCATCAATTCTACTACCCGATTTAAATAAAGGTACAACAAACGATTCTTTCCATATTGGTGGTAAATAGCCAGTATCCAGGGACTTATTGAACATTATAGAGAGAGGAAGAGCAAAATTCTCTGCACAGTATTTAAGAATGCATGAAGGGATTCCATCGGGACCTGGGACCGTTGTGTCCTTTAGACTCTTTAAATTGGCCAACACCGTTGTAATATCCAATAATGGAATAGTAACGGTTGAGAATTCCTCAATATAGTAGGGATATTGGAAAGTGGAATCATATACATTATCAGAGTAGGTAGTTTTAAAAAATGATGCAAATATATTGGAAATTCCAGTATCATCATCTGCAACATCAGATCCAAAATGTAAGCTCTTTGGACAATCATTAGATCGACGCTTAGACTTTATGAATCCATAAAAAGATTTCGGGTTGGATACCAATTCATTCTTCATTCTCGATATATAGCCCTGATACAGTCTTCTATTTAAGATGGTGTATTCCGATCTTGTGACTGAATAATTTACAAAGTCCAAAGAAGAACCACTTTTTTTAAACTTTTTATAATGCTTATTCTTTCTATTCTTTAATCCTGATAAAGCAGCCGAATTCCACGGAGGACCAGTATTCCCACATTTAATCATCTTCGGAACAGCTATAGACAATCCATCTTTCAAAATAGAATAAAACATTTCAATCATCTCATCCAGTGAGTTTAGTGATTTAAGTACAGACCAATCAATCGATCTTAAAAATGAATTCATCTGATTATAGTTTGTTTTGGAGAAACAATATCTTGTCACCTCTAAATAAGAATTAGCAGAGTCACTAGAGCATAACAATAAGGGAACTTGAATTTTTATGGTGGGATGATATCTATCCTCAGGGTGGACTAAAGGATCCCATGGACAAACAAAAATGTCGTGAGGTTGACTTACGAATACAAGGTCAAGAAGTTTACCAAAAACGTTGTGAATATTATTAATTTGTGACAAGCCGGAACCAAATAATGGACCAATACATTGGTTAGTACTCTCACTGATTGCAGTAGGCAAAAGATCATTACTATCTTGACTAAAAGTCCAATTAATACTTGGTAAATTAAAGTCTCCGAGAACAATTAAAATATCGTTTGGTTTTGCTGACTCAAATGCACTTAAAATAGACGACGTGTGGTTGGTATAAATATCAACGCTCGAACTAGGTGGTACATACGAACATGTTACAAAAAGTGTTAAGTTCTTAAGAAACACTTTAACAGCGACTATTTCAGTACCAGTAGACAATGAAAGAGGAATTTCTTCTGCCGTAAATCGAGAAGCTACAGCTATAAGAACCCCGCCACCTCTAGTTTTGGAAGTCTCATTGCGATCACGTCTAAAAATTTGATACTGTTGACATAAAATTTCCCTATCATATACATTATCTTGAAGCCATGTTTCGGTGAAAGCAATTATATCGTAATTAAATTCAAAACTATTAATAAATAAGGAAGATAACTTAGAATTTAAGCCTCTAACATTTTGATATACAAGACTAATGTCTTTAACGGAGGGTGTTGCAATTAGTTTTTTGAATCACTGTTTGGCAAATAAACTACATCAGTTCTTGGAATATCCCTATAAACATATTCGTGAATTACAGCTTTAGGAGGCCAAAAAGATGGGTTTACAATTGTTTCAAAAATATCATCAGGAACAATTATTTTAAATGAAATTTTACTTCTTTTTTCTGCATATTTAAATTTAAAGACCTTTATGTCATGATTAGAGCCAATTTTACTATTAATATATGAAATTATATCGTTCTCAGAAGTTTCAGCCGCCAAAACGGGCAGCAAATATAGTTTTCTTCGGTACGACAACACGTAAATTGGGACTAGCCGGAGTATTCGGAGCATTTGGAGATTTCGGCGAAGTTAGAGGGGAATAAAATTGATTAGTTCCGGATGGAATAACTTCCGCTGTTAATTTGTTTGCATCGGTAGGTTTTGACGAGGATACACTTGTAGAGAAAGTATCCGGAAGATTGATTTTCGGAACAGATATGACATTTGTTTCATCGTTTGCTGCAGTACGGACAGTAATATCGGATGGCTTCTTTCTTTTGCGTAAGGAATCAGAAGGAGATTGAAGGAACTGATCCAAACGGGATGAGTTATCAAATACTTGTTTGTATTTATTGAACTTTTCCAAGACAGAGTTGAGTTCCAGGGATATTTTATTAAACTCTATACGTGTAGTTTTGAAAAAGGAATAAAATTCAGCATCGTACGCACGACATTTAATACAGCACCAACGTAGACCTTTATTTTCTCTTAGATTATCAGCAGTTCGGACGGATAATTCTACACATTTGTCGTGATAAGAGTCCAGACAGAGCCAACATGATACCATCGAATCCCCAGACGTCGAACTTTTGCAGTTAACTTTTGAACAGCCCATTTTAACAAGTTAGTTACCTTGCCTGCAGGGAATTTGAATGTAATTGTTATATTCTCATTTGGGGGGCTTATTAGGGGTGGGGCGACCAACAATCACTTAGATCTAATTTTTATGTCATATTCGAAGTTTACACCTGAATATCTTACAATATATTCGAGTCCTATATTGATATGTACGTCCAATATGTCTGTTTCGGACAGTTTTTGGAGTTGGGCGACCTCTTGGATACTTGAACCCAATTTTTAATACCATATTCATATGCTACTCTCCAATGTTTTTCATATTGTCCCTATCCGTTCACTTTTGATTTTGGGTGGTGTTTTTGGGGTAACGGGGAAGTGTCTGGCCCCTTCCAATATCAAAAAATTATAAAGCCTACACCTCCTTCCTGACCAAATTCGTAATCTACTTCAGAATGCCTTTCATTCGAATCCCATATTGTCATTATCGTCCAATGGACCTTTTATAGGGTGTTTCGGGGTGGCCTCCAGTTACTTGGACCCATTTTTATACCCTCCGCCATAGGATGGGGGTATACTAGTTTCGTCATTATGTTTGTAACACCTCGAAATATACGTTTAAGACCCCATAAAGTATATATATTTTTGATCGTCGTGACATTTTAAGTCGAACAAGCCATGTCCGTCCGTCCGTCTATCTGTCGAAAGCACGCTAACTTTTGAAGGAGTAGAGCTGGCCGCTTGAAATTTTGCACAAACACTTCTTATTAATGTAGGTCGGTTGGGAATGTAAATGGGCCAAATCGGTCTATGTTTTGATATAGCTGCCATACAAACCCATCTTGGGTCTTGATTTCTTCAGCCTCTAGAGGGCGCAATTCACGTCCGATTTGACTGAAATTTCGCATATAGTGTTTTGATATCACTTCCAACAACTGTGCTAAACGTGTTTCAAATCGGTTTTTAACCTGATATAGCTGCCATATAAACCGATCTTGGGTCTTAAATTTTGAGCCTCTAGAGGGCGCAATTCTCGTCCGATTTGCCTGAAATTTCGCAAATCGGTTTTTAACCTGATATAGCTGCCATATAAACCGATCCGGGATTTTGACTTCTTGAGCCTCTAGAGGTCGTAATTATTATCCGATTTGACTGAAATTTTGTACGACATATCCTCTCTTGACCATCAACAAACATGTTAATTATGGGCTGAATCGGTCTGTAGCCCGAAACAGCTCCCATATAACCAGTTTTGAGATAAAGCGAAGAATAATACTGGCTAACAGATGCTACTTTGGACTAAGTAAGCAGTTTAGAAACAAGGCCACCTCTCGACAGACGAAGACTACACTTTACAAGACACTGATACTACCCGTGCTGTTATATGGTTCTGAGGCATGGGTACTTGTGAAAGCAGATGAGGCAGTCCTTGCAGTATTGGAGAGAAAGATTCTTCATCTTATACGTATGTTGATGGTCAAGAGAGGATGCGTCGTACAAAATTTCAGGCAAATCGGATAATTGCGAATTTTAGAGGCTCAAGAAATCAAGATCCCAGATCGGTTTATGTGGCAGATATATCAGCTTATGGACCGATTTGAACCATACTTGAAAGAATTGTTGGATATCATAACAAAACACGTCGTGCAAAATTTCATTACAATCGGATAAGAATTGCGCACTCTAGAGGCTCAAGAAGTCTTTACTCCTTCGGAAGTTAGCGTGCTTTCGACAGACAGACGGACGGACGGACGGACAAATGGACGGACATGGCTAGATCGACATAAAATGTCACGACGATCAAGAATATATATACTTTATGGGGTCTCAAACGAACATTTCGAGTAGTTACAAACAGAATGAATTTTATACCCACCACCCCATCCTATGGTGGAGGGTATAAAAATCAATTTGTGTTTGTTTGTAGGTTTGTTTGTTTGTTTGAGGTTTGTGTGTTCCTTAATGTTCCGATTTAAGCGAAATTTTGTGTGTTCTCATATAGTACTCTATAAATAAAAATTTGGTACCCAAATTTCGGATAGGGTACCTATGGGGCCGTCCCACCCTAAAACCTACCAAACAGTATTTAGACCAATCACGACAATATGGGACTCAAATGAAAGGTAATTAGGATAAGAAAACGTATCTGATATCTGTTTGTCAGACCAAGTGTTAGGAGGACCACCTCAACCCCCAAAACAACCCCACAATCGGAAATATTTACCGACATGGCAATATAGGACTCAAACGAAAGGTATTTGCGGGTAGAATACGAATCTAATATCCAAATGAGGGACCACGTTTCTGGGGGTCCACCCCTTCCCCAAAACACCCCCCAAACAGGACTTATTTACTGACCATAGGAATATGAGTCTTAAATAAAAGGTATTTAAGTATAGAATTCGAATTTGATATCCAAATATAGGATCAAGTGCTTGGCGTCCGCCACTCCCCAAAAGAATCCCCCAAGGGGACAAATTTACGACCATAGCAACATGGAGCTCAAATGAAAGATCTATGGGAGTAAAGCACGAATTTGATTCGGGAAAAGCGTCTATGGGGCCATACCACCCCCACAACACCACCCAAATAGTATGTATTTGCTGACAATTGCCATATGGCGCTCAAAAAAGAGGGTTTTTAGAGTAGAACACGAATGCGATATATATATTTATGGCCAACTCACTGAATGGCCACCCATGCCCAAAACACCCCCCAAGCCGGTCATTTTTGCCGACTATGGTAATATGGGGCTCAAATTAAAGGTATTTGGGAGTAGACCACGTATCTGATATCAACATTAGGGAACATCCCATCACCATAAAAACCCCCAAATAGGACGTATTTGCTCACCAAGACAATTTGGGACTTAAAGAGAGTGGAACTAAATTTTTATAGTTTTAGGCCCAATACCCCAAACCGGACAAATTTGCTGACTTTTGCAATAAGGAGTTTAGATGGGATTAGAAAACGAATTTGATATCCATTTCTGATGGGGTTGAAATAAATAATATATAGTTATTTGAGAAAAGAGCACGTTGCTGATATATTGTCCGGGCTTAGTGTTTAGGGGACCACCCCAATCCCCATAACAATCCTAAATCTGGCATATTTACCTACCATGCCAATGTGGAGCTTAAATGGTAGATAAAGAATTGATACCCACTTTCAAGACCAATTTTCTGGGAGTGAACCCCTTACCCCACAAACAGCATTTGAAAGAAGAGATCGATGCTGATATTTTTTTAGGGCCATGTGCCTGGGGGACCACCTCACCCCCGAAAACACCCCTAAATCCCATATCATGAGAATATCGGGCTGAAATAATATATTTTAAGAATGGAGTGCACCTTAAATCCAAACTTAAATTCGTAGACCAATAATGATAATATGGGATTCATATAAATACACTTATATTGTTAAACTGTTAGTCAAGCGATATACTATTTTCTTAGCATAGTATTTCACTAAAAGCTCTTTAATTGTCGAAAATAAATATTCAAAGAAAAATTTTGTTCCATATAAAGAAAAGAATGCACAGCGGAGCGGGCTCGGGTCAGCTAGTTAAATATGTGGATCATTTTGCGTTAATGGAGAATATAGGCGACATATGAACCACGACCTGTATGACGACGATAGCGTAGTTACACGCATCAAAATACAGCGGCTGCGTTGGCTATGTCATATTGTCAGAATGGATGAATGAGCTCCAGCAAAGAAGTCTTTTGAAGGAAAACACGGTGGTACATGCAAACCGGGAAGACCAAGCTCGATGGAAAGATCAATTGGTGGGAGACACCTCAAAACTTGGTGTCAGAGATTTTAGAATGAGCGCAGAAGATCGAGGCGATTGGAACGCTATTCTACGTTCGGCTATTGGAACAAATATTCTATCATAGCCACTTAAAGGAAAGTAAGTAAATAATTCATATATTATTATACCCTCCACCATAGGATGAGGGTATACTAACTTCGTTATTCCGTTCATAACACCCCGAAATATGCGTCTTACACCCAGTAGAGTATATATATTCTTGATCGTCATGACATTTTAAGACGATCTAGCCAAGTCCGTCCGTCTGTCTGTTGAAAGCACGCTTACTTTCGAAAAAGGACCAAATCGGTCAATGTTCTGGTATATCTGTCTTGACTTCTTGAGCCTCTAGATGGTCTTGACTTCTTGAGCCTCTAGAAGGCGCAATTGTCTTCCGATTTGACTGACGAGGTGTTTTGGCATCACTTCCAACAACTGTGGTAATTATGGTTCAAATCGGTTCATAACCTGATGTAGCTGCCATATAAACCGTTCTTGGATATTGACTTCTTGAGCCTCTAGAGGGCGCAATTCTTATCCGATTTGGCTGAAATTTGGCACGATGTGTTATGTAACGACTCCCAACAACTGTGCTAAGAGTGGTGGAAATCGGCACATAACCTGATATAGCCGCTATATAAATCGATCTGGGATCTTGACTTCTTGAGCCTCTAGGGGGCGATATTCTCATCCGATTTGGCAGAAATTTTGTAAAACGTGTTCTCCCATGACCTTCAACTTACATGTCTTATATGGTCTGAATCGATCTATAGCTTGATACAGCTCTCATATAAACCGATTTTGCTTCTTGAGCCCCTACAAGGCGCAATTCTTATCCGAATGGACTCAAATATTACACCATGACTTCTGCAATGTTTAGCATTCAATTCATTTATGGCCCAAATCGGATTATGACTTGTTTTTAATTCCGTTTTTTGTTTTGGTAGGATAGGGGGATGGAGATCGACCTCTGTCATTTCCTTTCATTTGAGTACAATATACTCTCGGTCATCCTACATGACAGTTTTGTGTTGCATTTATTGCGAGGACAGTAGGACATGACACAGATTCGTGAATCCTAATATCCGTTCGGGTGGGTTTTGGGATGGGGCGTCCCCCAAGGTTATTTGACCCCAAAATTTTTACCAATTTCGTGTTTTGTGGTACGGCATAGGTGGCATAGAAAATTTCGCTTTAATCGGTGCACGCATCTCCGAGATCTGAAGTTTTTGAAAGTTGGGGTATGGGGAGGTTCCACAACCCTTCGGATTTCCAAAAAATGTAGGAAACTTTTGTTCCATATCGTATATATATATATATATATATATATATATATATATATATATATATATATATATATATATATATATACTAGCTGACCCGGGCCCGCTCCGCTGCGTCTTCTTTTACTTTATATGGAACAAAAGTTTCGTGCTCTTCTCTCACATGCCATTTATTTAAACCCCATATTGCCATTGCCTTAGGAGGAGTTTACAGGATGAGGAGTCCCCCAAACACATGGCCCCAAAATAGGTTATCAATTTCGTTTTCTACTCCCAAATAGCTTTATTTGAGCCCCATATTGCGATGGTCACTCAAAAATTGCTGTTTGTGGGGTATTTTGGGCAAGGGGTTGACCCCCCGAAAATTGGTCCCGAAAGTGGGTATCAATTCCTGCTCTACCCCCCAATACCCTTCATTTAAGCTCCATATTGACATGGTCGGTAAATATGCCCGATTTAGGGGTATTTTGGAGATTGGGGTGGTCGCCCAAACACTGAGCCCGGAAAATATATCAGCAACGTGCTCTATTCTCATATATCTATATATCATTTATTTGAACCCCATATTGCCATTGGCCTCAAAATGGGATACAAAATTCTTTTTTAAATCTCATTTAAACTCCTTATTGCAAAAGTCAGCAAATATGTCCGGTTTGAGGTATTGGCCCTAAAAACTTTAAATATTTAGTTCCACTCTCTTTACGACCCAAATTGTCTTGGTGAGCAAATATGTCCTATTTGGGGGTTGTTATGTTGGTGGGACGTCCCCTAGACAGTTGGTTCCTAATGTTGATATCAGATACGTGGTCTACTCCCAAATACCTTTAATTTGAGCCCCATATTTCCATAGTCGGCAAAAATGACCGGCTTGGGGGGGTGTTTTGGGGGATGGGCGGCCACTCAGTGAGTTGGCCTTAAAAATATACATCGGATTCGTGTTCCACTCTAAAAGCCCTTTTATTTGAGCCTCATATTGCAAAAGTCAGCAAATACTTACTATTTGTGTGGTGTTGTGGGGGTGGGGTGGCCCCATAGACACTTTTCCCAAATATTGATATCAGATTCGTGCTTTACTCCCAAATACCTTTCATTTGAGCCCCATGTGGCTATGATCGTAAATGTGTCCCCTTTGGGGAGAGGCGGCCCCCCAAACAAATGGTCCCATATTTGGTTATCAGATTCTAATTCTACACTCAAATACCTTTTTATTAAGCCCCATATTCCCATGGTCAGTAAATAAGTCCTGTTTGGGGGGTGTTTCGGGGAAGGGGTCCACCCCCAGAAACGTGGTCCCACATTTGGTTATCAGATTCGTATTTTACTCGCAAATACCTTTTATTTGAGTCCCATATTGCCGTGATCGGTATATGTCCGATTTAGGGGTGTTTTTGGGGGTTGGGTAGTGTTGTGGGGGTGGGATGGCCCCATAGACAATTTTCCCGAATATTGATATCAAGTTTTGTGCCTTACTCCCAAATACCTTTCATTTGAGCCCCATGTGGCTATGGTCGTAAATGTGTCCCCTATGGGAGGTTTTTGGGGAGAGGCGGCCCCCCAAACACTTGGTCTCATATTTAGATATCAGATTCCAATTCTACACTCAAATACCTTTTATTTAAGCCCCTTATTCCCATGGTCAGTAAATAAGTCCTGTTCGGGTGGTGTTTTGGGAAGGGGTTTACCCCTTGTCCCACATTTGGATATCAGATTCGTATTCTACTCGCAAATACCTTTCAGTTGAGTCCCATATTGGCATGGTCGGTAAATATGTCCGATTTAGGGGTGTTTTGGGGCATGGGGTGGTCCCCCTAGCACTTGGTCCGACAAATAGATATCAGATACGTTTTCTTATCCTAAATAACCTTCATTTGAGTCCCATATTGTCGTGATTGGTCTAAATATATGTTTGCTAGGTTTTAGGGTGGGGCGGCCCCCCTAGGTACCCCATCCGAAATTTGGCCACCAAATTTTAATTTTTAGGGTACTATATGAGAGCACACAAAATTTCGCTTAAATCGCACCACCCATCTCCGAGATCTGGCGTTTCTGAAAATTATGGTAAGGGTAGTACCCTATTTTCACCACGGATCATTATGCACCATCTGTGAAAATTTCAAGAAAATCGGTTCAGCCATTTCTGAGTCTATAAGGAACACACAAACAAACACAAATTGATTTTGATATATAAGATTTATATATATATATATATATATACACACATATATATATATATATATAAAGTTTTGAGACAATCGGGCGAAAATTTTGATCTGTTTTTTGCACACAAATTAACGTGGAGAGATAGACTGACGGACGCAGCTAAATCGATTCAGAAAGTTATTTTGAGTCGATCGGTATTCTTATCAATGGATTTGTCTCTCTTCCTTCTGGGTCTTACAAACAAATGCACTAAGTTATAATATTCTGTACCACAGTGGTGGTGTAGGGCATAACTAGTAATTTATTACCATATTTATTTGAAGTCATTTGGAATAATACTCATTCAACCATAAATCTATTCTTAACTCATACTTGTTTAGCACAATTTCTATTCAGTGCGAACTTAATCTCCATCCAATAAAAGTACTTGGGAAATTAGACATCAATTATGGTCATAAGGCATTATAATAAATCTCTTCAAAACTTTTCGCCATTTCACTACTGCAACATAATGGACTAAAAAGCAAAAGGCGGCGTAACTAAAGCAATCCTTTGGCCTAAGCCTAAGGCATAAACTCATTGAAAAGCAATAAAATCTAAGCCATTTGTGTAGCACGCTCGATAAAATTAGGCACGACAGGTACAATGTCGTTACTCCATTGCTATATATCACACACACAGCCATTTTGGAGGGGCATATATCATGGCAAATTATCATTTATAGAAGTGTCACCGAATAACATGGCAAATACATTACACTTACACTGATATGCTTGTAGTCAGACGAAAAATTCCAAAGCTTCCATTTTATTCGATTTGTACGTAAATCTAATGCAATTTAGGGATCTACGGCAACATAGGCGACAGACATTGTCTAATGTACAGTGTTTAGGAGAAATACTTGCACATGCTACAAAATTCAAGATATTTAAGGAACAGCGAAACATACAGACTAAGTAAGTAAAAGTGGATGAAACGGATCAACTACTCTGCCAACACTGGAACTAGGGCGAGGGCCTGCGTTATTTGTCACGAAAATTTTAATTGCATATTTTCCTAGAGTTGTCAACGTCAGCGATGAGACAAGCATGGCTGGTGAGGAAGGCAAAACAGACAGGAAATGAGGTACTAATATGGTGCAATGCAACTCTCACCACATTTCGTGGGGTGGTACCAACATTAATAAGCGGGGCCAATACTTGGCAGAATTCTTGAATTCTAACGGCATAATAACACTTAATATTGATGACACCGCTACCTTCGTTAATAGGATTAGGAAGAATAGGTGACAATATGTTCGGGAAACCTAATCGATGAGGTTTTAGGATTGGAGGGTCTCCAAGGAGAACTCCTTCTTAGACCATCAGTACACCAGGTTTAAAATAGCACGGTCAGCACCAAACAAGGCTAACTTTAGAAATAAGATAAAAACAAACTGTAAAAATTCGGAAGACTACTCAGAAGAAGACTTGGGCAATATAATTTAGATTGTTCAAGCATAAAAGACATTGACGCCAAAATCAACTGCAATATTGGTGTCTTTCGAACAAAGTTGTCCTCTTCGAGAAAGCAAATCATCCCAGGAAAAACCCCGAATGGCCGGATATATACGCAACATTAGGAAAGAGGTCCGCAGACTTTACAAGAAAGCACGCCGTAAAAAAAAAACACACTGTTCAAGGAATACTATAAAATTAGCAGAGCGGCAAAACATGCCTCCTGGAATCTTTTCTGGCAGCATAGCGATAATGACGCCGTCAAGATGAAAATGTTTCTCTCAAAAACCCATGTCCAAACGTGGAACGATCGTGGACGATATGGGAGTGGATGCAGAGACACTGAAGCACATGTTGAGGCTTTTGATGAAACCTGGTTTGCGTGTACCATCGTGTTTGCCTTCAAAAGACTTTTTGCTGGAGCTTCTTCATCCATTCTGACAACATGACCTAGCCAACGCAGCCGTTGTATTTTGATGCGTGTAACTATGCTATCGTCGTCATACAGCTCATACAGCTCGTGGTTCATACGTCGCCTATATTCTCCGTTAACGCAAACTGGTCCATATATTTTACGAAGAATCTTTCTCTCAAATACTCCAAGCACTGCCTTATCTGCTTTCACAAGTACCCATGCTTCAGAACCATATAACAGCACGGGTAGTATCAGTGTCTTGTAAAGTGTAGTCTTCGTCTGTCGAGAGGTGGCCTTGTTTCTAAACTGCTTACTTAGTCCAAAGTAGCATCTGTTAGCCAGTATTATTCTTCGCTTTATCTCAAAACTGGTGTCATTCGTTTCGGTTACGGCGGTGCTGAGGTAGATAAAATGTCCAAACTGGAACGATCGTGGACGATATGGGAGTGGATGCAGAGACAATGAAGCACATGTTGAGGCTTTTGATGAAAACCTTTTTTCCTCAGGATACCACGCGAATCACGGTCGAAGGTTTATCATAACGGAATTTATGGCAGAGAAGCCTTGAGGAGCTTCAAACCGTTTAAGTAACCGGGACCTGATGGAATATTTCCGACGTTACTCTAAAAGCAGGCCGACTATCTGGCGCTCCATCTGTTCACTATATTCACAACGTACCTAGGACTTGCATATACTTCAAAAGCCTGCCAGGAGGCAAGGGATGTATTTTTATCCAAGCCCGCCTAGGCAAGTTATGCGACACTAAAACGTTACACACCTGTAAGCCTACGTCCTTTCTACTCAAAACCATGGAACTTATCGTGGATAACATGATAAAAGTAGGAAATCCAGCGAACTGCTCAAACACAAACAGCACGCTTATGTCAAGGGAAGGTCGGTGGAGACTCCCCTGCACGAGATTGTGCATAAAAAGATAATCCTTCGATGCCAACAAATGATTACTTCATATGAACTTCGTGAGGGTTCAACGTTAACTAAACGGAAAAAAAACTTTTCTTTATTCGGTACGTTTTATGAACCACTATGTATTAATTTTTTAACGGAACTCAAAATAATTGATTTAACATCTCTACAAATTTATTGCAAAATCTCTACTTCTATTCCGTTGAGATTTAACTAATCCGCCCAAAATAATTATTTTAATTGTAGATGCACAATACAATTTCATAATAAAATTTTGTTTTTTATTAATTTATTTATTTATTGAACACTAGAAAGCACCATATTTATTTTCATAGAAGTTCCGTTGCGCCATATCCACAATATTTTATTGATTCATAGAGATGGGCGATGGGTAAATACCCAATAGGTATTTACCCAATTATGCCAAAAGGAGGCCACCGTAGCGCAGAGGTTAGCATGTCCGCCTATGACGCTGAACGCCTGGGTTCGAATCCTGGCGAGACCATCAGAAAAATTTTTCAGCAGTGGTTTTCCCCTCCTAATGCTGGCAACATTTGTAAGATACTATGCCATATAAATCTTCTCTCCAAAGAGGTGTCGCACTGCGGCACGCCGTTCGGACTCGGCTATAAAAGGGAGGTCCCTTATCATTGAGCTTAAACTTGAATCGGACTGCACTCATTGATATGTGGGAAGATCGCCCCGTTTCTTATTGGAATGTTCATGGGCAAAATTAGCATTCGCATTTATGCCCAAAAGCTGGGTATTTATAAATTTGCCAAATTTTGCTAAAATTCACTGTTTCAAATTTCATCTAAATCGGATGAAAATGCTCCTTTAATGAGCTCAATACTCTATATCGGGAGATCGTATATGGTCCGATGTGAACGATATTCAACAAAAAGGTTTAGAGGGGTACCGGAACTCGCTGTGCCAAATTTCATTGAAAAGGATGAAAAATTCTCCTCTTATAGGGTCATTATACAATATCGAGAAATCAGATTTGGATATAGCTGCCATGTAGACCGATATCTCGATTTAAAGTCTAGGTCCCATAAAAGGCGGTTTGTATGAGAGGTATATTAGGTTATGAACTGATTTCAACCATACTTAGCACAGTTGTTGAAAGTCATTGCAAAACACTTCGTGGAAAATTTCAGCCAAATCAAGCAAGAGTTTCGCCCACTAGTGGCTCAAGAAATCAAGAATCAAGATCGGCTTATATGGCAGCTATATCAGGTTATGGACCTACTTGAACCATGCTTAGCACAGTTGTTGGAAACCATAACGGAACACCACGATCAAAATTTCTGCCAAATTGGACAAGAATTGCGCCCTCTAGTGGCACAAGAAATGAAGATCCAAGAGCGGTTTATATGGCAGCTACATCAAAACATGGACCGATATGGCCCATTTACAATCCCAACCACACACTAATGAGAAGTACATGTGCAAAATTTCAAACTGCTAGCTTTAATTCTTCAAAAGTTAGCGTGCTTTCGACAGACAGATGGACGGACAGACGGACGGACATGGCAATGTCATCACGATCAAGAATATATATACTTTATGGGGTCTTAGACGTACATTTCGTGAAGTTACAATCATAATGACGAGATAAGTATACCCCTATCCTATGGTAGAGATTAAAAAAATGGTGCAATTTGGACCAAATTCGGCACAAACATTGAGTGGTCTAATAAATAAAAGCCACTGTTCAATTTTGTTGAACAAAATATTGGCCTATTTGGCAGCTATATACAAATCGATCTGAATCACATAGGACACGGATATCAAAAAGCCTGACACAAGTCAATGTGTCAAATTTCAGCGATATCGGATTATAAATGCGCTTTTATGGCACCAAGACTTTAAATCGAGAGTTTTATCAAATTGAAGAGGGATTTCGAAGGGTCTAACATAACTCACTGTTACAAATTTCGGCGAAATCGGATTATAAATTCGTATTTTATGGGGCCAAAACTCACTGTCCCAAATTTCGGCGACATCGGACAATAAATGCGCCTTTTATGGGCCCAAGGTCTTAAATCGAGAGATCGGTCTATATGACAGATATATCCAAATCTGGACCGATCGGAGCCAAATTGAAGAAGGATATTGAAGGGCCTAACACAACTCACTGTTCCCAAATGTCAGCAAAATCGGATAATAAATGCGGCTTTTATGTGCCTAAGACCTTGAATTAGTGGAAAGGTCTATATGGGGGCTATATTTATACATAGTCCGGTATAGTCCATCTTCGGTACTAACCTGCCTATGGACAAAAAAAATCTGTGGAAATTCTAACTTCAATATCTTTATTTTTGAAGACAATAGCGTGATTTCAAAACGGATGGACATGATTATAATGTATATTCTTTATAGGGTTGGGAATTGATATTTCGATTTGTTGCAAACGGAATGACAAAATGAATATACCTCCATCCATGGGTGGTGGGTATAAAAAGACGGGTAATGTCAGGACGAGTCGAGCTCTAATGCTATATGCTAGCTTCTTAGCAATAGTGATAATAATCAATTTCTGCAGTATCACTGCTTTTGACGCAAATTAAATTTTTTCCTATAATTTGATTTAGAGTAGAAAAGGAAATACTTTATATCCACAGAAACAAGAGATGGAATTCGTTTCCCACAACATTTATCATGTATAGAAATATTTTCACCAGCAATATCATCGTTCATGTTCGTGCGTGCATTTGCACTAACAAAACGGTGATTATTTCATAATTGTTAAAATTGTTTATGCAATAGTATTGTAGAAACAGATTTTGTTACTAAATACTAATTATTAGTTTCATACCACATATTTTCACTTTTTTACCCTCCACCATAGGATGGGGGTATACTAATTTCGTCATTCTGTTTGTAACTACTCGAAATATTCGTCTGAGACCCCATAAAGTATATATATTCTTGATCGTCGCGACATTTTATGTCGATCTACCCATGTCCGTCCGTATATCCGTCCGTCCGTCTGTCTGTCGAAAGCACGCTAACTTCCAAAGGAGTAAAGCTAGCAGCTTGAAATTTTGCACAAATACTTCTTATTAGTGTAGGTCGGTTGGTATTGTAAATGGGCCATATCGGTCCATGTTTTGATATAGCTGCCATATAAACCGATCTGGGGTCTTGACTTCTTGAGCCTCTAGAGTGCGCAATTCTAATCTGATTGGAATGAAATTATGCGCGACGTGTTTTGTTATGATATCCAACAACTGTGCCAAGTATGGTTCAAATCGGTCCATAACCTGATATAGCAGCCATATAAACCGATCGTGGGTCTCGACTTCCTGAGCCTCAAGAGGGCGCAATTCTTATCCGATTGGAATGAATTTTTGCACGAAGTATTTTGTTATGATATCAAACAACTGTGCCAAGTATGGTTCAAATCGCTTCATAACCTGATATAGCTGTCATATAAACAGAACTGGGGACTTGACTTCTTGAGCTTCTAGAGAGCACAATTCCTATCCGATTTGGCAGAATTTTGCATGACGTATTTTATTCTTACTTTCAACAACTGTGTCAAAAAAGGTTCAAATCGGTTCATAACCTGATATAGCTGCCATATAAACCGATCTGGGATCTTGACTTCTTGAGCTTCTAGAGGTCGCAATTATTATTCGATATGCCTGAAATTTTGTTCGACGGATCCTCTCATGAACATTAGCATACGTGTTTATTATAGTCTGAATCGTTCTTTAGCCCGATACAGCTCCCATATAAATCGATCTCTCTATTTTACTTCTTGAGCCCCCAAAGGGCACAATTCTTATTCGAATTGACTGACATTTTACACAGGTCTCCAACATATAATTGAATTGTGGTCCAAACCGGACCATATCTTGATATCGCTCTAATAGCAGAGCAAATCCTTTTTTATTTCCTTTTTTGCATAAGAAGAAATGCCGGGAAAAGAACTCGACAAATGCGATCCATGGTGGAGGGTATATAAGATTCGGCCCGGCCGAACTTAGCACGCTTTTACTTGTTTCGTTTTTGCATCTTAGCGTCCACGACTTTGTACGCGGAATACGTACATCAAACTGAGCGTAGCTTGTAAGACACGGTATTCGGGATGTTGTTTGTGTATCTTTCAGCTGTTGCCTATGTTATTAGTGTATAAGTCCACATACAAGGCTGTTTCGTCGAAGGCGTACGTGAAATGCATTTTGCTCAGGATGGCGCATGATGTTCAATGGCATATGCATATTTTTTTATACCCTCCACTAGGATGGAGGGTATACTAATTTCGTCATTCCGTTTGGAGGGTATACTAATTTCGTCATACATCTAAGACCATATAAAGTATATATATATTCTTGATCTTCATGACATTTTAAGTCGATCGAGCCATGTCTGTCCGTCCGTCTATCGAAAGCAGGCTAACTTTGGATGGAGTAAAGCTAAGCGCTTGAAATTTTGCACAAATACATCTTATTAGAGTATTTCAGTTGGCACAAATCGGTCTCTGTTTTGATATAGCTGCCATATAAATCAATCTTGGGTGTTGACTTCTTGAGCTTCTAGAGGGCGCAATTCTTATCCGATTTGGTATGAAATGTTCAATGTTGACTTGCAACGACTGTATCAAGTAACAAAATGTAAATCAGTCCATATCCTGATATAGCCGCCATATATACAAATCTCTTCATTATACTTCTTGGGCTTCTAGAGGGCGCAACTCTTATCCAATATGGTTGAAATTTTGCATATGCCGTTTTGGTATGTCTTCCAACCACTCTTCCATGTACGGTCTAAATCGGTAAGTACCCTATATAGCTTCGATTTGCCTGAAATTATGGAGATGGTGATTTTCTATGACTGGTGTGTTTCTATTTGGAACAGTCGTTCAAAGAACTTGACGAATTCAATCCATGGTGGAGGGTACATAAGAATAGGCCCGGCCGAACTTAGCACGCTTTTGCTGGTTCATTAATACCTCAGGTAGTTGCCAATAGCAGCATTGTATGGAAGATTGTCCCATAGACTGAAGAAAATATTAAAGGCTGATTTTGCTTTTTATACCCTTCACCATAGGATGGGGGTACACTAATTTCGTCATTTTGTTTGTTACTCCTCGAAATATTCGTCTAAGACCCGACAAAGTATAAAAATTCTTGATCGACATGACATTTTATGTCGATCTAGCAATGTCCGTCCATCCTTCCGTCCGTCTGTCTTTCTGTCGAAAGCACGCTAACTTTCGAAGGAGTAAAGCTAGACGCTTGAAATTTGACACAAATACTTCTTTTTAGTGTAGGTCGGTTGGTATTGTAAATGGGCCATATCGGTCCATGTTTTGATATAGCTGCCATATAAACCGATCTTGGGTCTTGACTTCTTGAGCCTCTAGAGTGCGCAATTCTTATCCTATTGAAATGCAATTTTGCACGACGTGTTTTGTTATGATATCCAACAACTGTGTTGAGTATAGTTCAAATCGGTCCATAACCTGATATAGCAGCCATATAAACCGATCGTGGGTCTCGACTTCCTGAGCCTCAAGAGGGCGCAATTCTTATCCGATTTGAATGAATTTTTGCACGAAGTATTTTGTTATGATATCAAACAACTGTGCCAAGTATGGTTCAAATCGCTTCATAACCTGAATAGCTGTCATATAAACAGAACTGGGGACTTGACTTCTTGAGCTTCTAGAGGGGACAATTCATATCCGATTTGGCAGAATTTTGCATGACGTATTTTATTCTTACTTTCAACAACTGTGTCAAATAAGGTCCAAATCGGTTCATAACCTGATATAGCTGCCATATAAACCGATCTGGGATCTTGACTTCTTGAGCTTCTAGAGGTCACAATTATTATTCGATATGCCTGAAATTTTGTACGACGGATCATCTCATGAACATTAGCATACGTGTTTATTATAGTCTGAATCGTTCTTTAGCCCGATACAGCTCCCATATAAATCGATCTCTCTATTTTACTTCTTGAGCCCCCAAAGGGCGCAATTCTTATTCGAATTGACTGACATTTTACACAGGTCTCCAACATATAATTGAATTGTGGTCCAAACCGGACCATATCTTGATATCGCTCTAATAGCAGAGCAAATCCTTTTTTATTTCCTTTTTTGCATAAGAAGAAATGCCGGGAAAAGAACTCGACAAATGCGATCCATGGTGGAGGGTATATAAGATTCGGCCCGGCCGAACTTAGCACGCTTTTACTTGTTTCATTTTTGCATCTTAGCGTCCACGACTTTGTACGCGGAATACGTACATCAAACTGAGCGTATCTTGTAAGACACGGTATTCGGGATGTTGTTTGTGTATCTTTCAGCTGTTGCCTATGTTATTAGTGTATTAGTCCACACACAAGGCTTTTTCGTCGAAGGCATACGTGAAATGCATTTTGCTCAGCATGGCGCATGATGTTCAATGGCATATGCATATTTTTTTATACCCTCCACTAGGATGGAGGGTATACTAATTTTGTCATTCCGTTTGCAACACCTTGAAATATATATTTAAGACCATATAAAGTATATATATATTCTTGATCTTCATGACATTTTAAGTCGATCGAGCCATGTCTGTCCGTCCGTCTATCGAAAGCAGGCTAACTTTCGATAGAGTAAAGCTAAGGGCTTGAAATTTTGCACAAATACATCTTATTAGAGTATTTCAGTTGGCACAAATCGGTCTCTGTTTTGATATAGCTGCCATATAAATCAATCTTGGGTGTTGACTTCTTGAGCTTCTAGAGGGCGCAATTCTTATCCGATTTGGTATGAAATGTTCAATGTTGACTTGCAACGACTGTATCAAGTAACAAAATGTAAATCAGTCCATATCCTGATATAGCCGCCATATATACAGATCTTTCCATTATACTTCTTGGACTTCTAGAGGGCGCAACTCTTATCCAATATGGTTGAAATTTTGCATATGCCGTTTTGGTATGTCTTCCAACCACTCTTCCATGTACGGTCTAAATCGGTAAGTACCCTATATAGCTTCGATTTGCCTGAAATTATGGAGATGGTGATTTTCTATGACTGGTGTGTTTCTATTTGGAACAGTCGTTCAAAGAACTTGACGAATTCAATCCATGGTGGAGGGTACATAAGAATAGGCCCGGCCGAACTTAGCACGCTTTTGCTGGTTCATTACTACCTCAGGTAGTTGCCAATAGCAGCATTGTATGGAAGATTGTCCCATAGACTGAAGAAAATATTAAAGGCTGATTTTGCTTTTTATACCCTTCACCATAGGATGGGGGTACACTAATTTCGTCATTTTGTTTGTTACTCCTCGAAATATTCGTCTAAGACCCCACAAAGTATAAAAATTCTTGATCGACATGACATTTTATGTCGATCTAGCCATGTCCGTCCATCCGTCCGTCCGTCTGTCTGTCGAAAGCACGCTAACTTTCGACGGAGTAAAGCTAGACGCTTGAAATTGGACACAAATACTTCTTTTTAGTGTAGGTCGGTTGGTATTGTAAATGGGCCATATCGGTCCATGTTTTGATATAGCTGCCATATAAACCGATCTTGGGTCTTGACTTCTTGAGTCTCTAGAGTGCGCAATTCTTATCCGATTGGAATGAAATTTTGCACGACATGTATTGTTATGATATCCAACAACTGTGCCAAGTATTGTTCAAATCGGCCCATAACCTGATATAGCTGCCATATATACCGATCTTGGGTCTTGACTTCTTGAACCTCTAGAGTGCGCAATTCTTATCCGATTCGAATGAAATTTTGCACGACGTGTTTTGTTATGATATCCAACAACTGTGCCAAGTATTGTTCAAATCGGTCCATAACCTGATATAGCTGCCATATAAACCGATCTTGGATCTTGGCTTCTTGAGCCTCTAGAGTGCGCAATTCTTATCCGATTGGAATGAAATTTTGCATGACGTATTTTGTTTTTATTTTCAACTACGGTGTCAAATAAGGTTCAAATCGGTTCATATACTGATATAGCTATCATATAAACCGATCTGGGATCTTGACTTTTTGAGCCTCTAGAGCCTCTAGAGGTCGCAATTATTATCCGATTTGGCTGAAATTTGGCACATAGTGTTTCGGTATGAGTTCTAACAACTGTGCTTAGTATAGTGAAAATCGGTTCATAACCTGATGTACTTGTCATATAAACCGATCTGGGCTTTAGGCTTCTTGATCCTCTAGATAGCGCAATTACTATCCGATTTGGCTGAAATTTAGCATGACGTGTTTTGTTATGACTTCCAACAACTGTGCAAAGTATGGTTTAAATTGGTTCATAACCTAATAAAGCTGTCATATAAACCGATCTGGGATATTGACTTCTCGAGCCTCTAGAAGGCGTAATTATTATCCAATTTGGCTGAAATTGTACAACGGCTTCCCCCATAACCTCCAACGTTCTTGTCAAATGCGGTCCGAATCGGTCTATAGCCTGATACAGCTCCCATATAAACCGATCTCCCTATTTTACTTCTTGAGCCTCTAGAGGGCGCAATTCCTATCCGATTTGAGTGAAATTTTACTTGACATGTTTTGTTATGACTTCCAAAAACTGTACTACTTTACTTTACTTTAATTGGCTATGACAGAATATTTCTTTCACTAGCCGAACGTAGAATAGCGTTCCAATCGCCTCGATCTTTTGCGCTCATTCTAAAATCTCTGACACCAAGTTTCGAGGTGTCTCCCACAACTTGATCTTTCCATCGGGCTTTTGGTCTTCCCAGTTTGCGTGTACCACCGTGTTTGCCTTCAAAAGACTTCTTTGCTGGAGCTTCTTCATCCATTCTGACAACATGACCTAGCTAACGCAGCCGTTGTATTTTGATGCGTGTAACTATGCTATCGTCGTCATACAGCTCGTGGTTCATACGTCGCCTATATTTTCCGTTAACGCAAACTGGTCCATATATTTTACGAAGAATCTTTCTCTCAAATACTCCAAGCCTCATCTGCTTTCACAAGTCCCATGCTTCAGAACCATATAACAGCACGGGTAGTATCAGTGTCTTGTAAAGTGTAGTCTTCGTCTGTCGAGAGGTGGTCTTGTTTCTAAACTGCTTACATAGTCCAAAGTAGCATCTGTTAGCCAGTATTATTCTTCGCTTTATCTCATGACTGGTGTCATTCGTTTCGGTTACGGCGGTGCCGAGGTAGATAAAGTTACTGACTATCTCAAAGTTGTGGTTTCCAACTTTCTCCATGTTTTTTATCTGCTCGGTTGTGCAAGGCTTTTTGGGAGTGGAAAAACTGTACTAAGTATGGTTTAAATCGGTCCATAAACTGATATAGCTGTCAAATAAACCGATCTGGGATCTTGACTTCTTGAGCCTCTAGAGGGCGCAATTATTATCCGATTTGGCTGAAATTTACAACGGTTTTACACATGACATTCAACGTACGTGTCAAATATGGTCTGAATCGCCCTATAGCCTGAAACAGCACAACAGAGATACCGAAAAAAGAACTCGACAAATTTTATGCATGGTGGAGGGTATAAAGATTCGGCCCGGCCGAACTTAGCACGCTTTTACTTGTTGAATAAGAATTTGTAGCAGTCATTAACCTGTAAGGTTTCTAAGAGCATTTTATTCTGGGTTCCTAACATGGATCTATTGGGTTGCCCAAAAAGTAATTGCGGATTTTTTAAAAGAAAGTAAATGCATTTTCAATAAAACTTAGAATGAACTTTAATCAAATATACTTTTTTTACACTTTTTTTCTAAAGCAAGCTAAAAGTAACAGCTGATAACTGACAGAAGAAAGAATGCAATTACAGAGTCACAAGCTGTGAAAACAATTTGTCAACGCCGACTATATGAAAAATCCGCAATTACTTTTTGGGCAACCCAATATTATCCTATACAATGTGAAGTCACAAACGTGTTTGTATTATGATATTCTAAGTTTTTAATCGAGTTATGATTGCACGACTGACAAACAACTTGTATAAAACGCACGTTTATATTTGCATTAAGGCTAGGCTTGTAAAGGGTGATTTTTTTGAGGTTAGGATTTTCATGCATTAGTATTTGACAGATCACGTGGGATTTCAGACATGGTGTCAAAGAGAAAGATGCTCAGTATGCTTTGACATTTCATCATGAATAGACTTACTAACGAGCAACGCTTGCAAATCATTGAATTTTATTACCAAAATCAGTGTTCGGTTCGAAATGTGTTCATTCACCGTAACGTTGCGTCCAACAGCATCTTTGAAAAAATACGGTCCAATGATTCCACCAGCGTACAAACCACACCAAACAGTGCATTTTTCGGGATGCATGGGCAGTTCTTGAACGGCTTCTGGTTGCTCTTCACTCCAAATGCGGCAATTTGCTTATTTACGTAGCCATTCAACCAGAAATGGCCTCATCGCTGAACAAAATTTGTCAAAATTTGAACACATTTCGAACCGAACACTGATTTTGGTAATAAAATTCAATGATTTGCAAGCGTTGCTCGTTAGTAAGTCTATTCATGATGAAATGTCAAAGCATACTGAGCATCTTTCTCTTTGACACCATGTCTGAAATCCCACGTGATATGTCAAATACTAATGCATGAAAATCCTAACCTCAAAAAAATCACCCTTTATTAGTGAGAAGTTAATAGATTTAACCATCTCTGTTAAAAAATCTTTCAACCTTAGTTTAAAACTTATATTTGAATTAAATATATACAATACTACTGAAATTTGGGAAATTCGTAAACTATTTTGAATGAAAATTTTTCAATTTGAAGAATATAGGTTTTGTAATATATGTTGATATATAGCACCATGTTAATATTGGGTAAATAAAAACGTTGTTTGCTGTAGCAATATTTAATTTGTTGAAAAGAGACTTGGGTAAGTAAAATGGCTTCCCAAAGCCAAATTTATGAACTATTGGCCACTAATTACAGATGAGTAAAAACATGCAACTTGTCCTTGCTTTAATCAAAACTTAACCAAATTAGATTAAAATTGGCAAACTAATTTCAACTAAGTTTCTTACCTTACATTATGCGCACCATTTTCCTGAGTGCAGGAGCGTGATAATACCAATACTTACATCCGCCCCAGTAGTTTAGTGCCCTGCGTTGGAGAAAAAGTGCAAACTAAGGATAAAGGTTCAGAGAATATGATGTATTTGCATTGTTGGAGCGATGAAGTCCACGCCCTCTAAGGCGCTGAAGCCTATTCTAGATATCGGATCCATTGACATATAGAAACCCGCATGGATTAGAAGAGGTTTCCGATCGGATACCTGAGATGACCCTTGAGGTCTAGTGCGAGACACGGCTGCCAGCAGCATGGTTTTGGATTGACGGAACTGTGGTATTTTCATCTGGGAGATCGGTCTATAGAGATGGATCAATGTTAGAGGACAGGGTGGGCCTGGGGGTCTACATTGGGAACCCAGAGACTGAGATCTCTTTTCGACTGCCTGACCACAATACGATTCTGCAGGCAGAGATCCGGACGATCATGGAATGCTTTGGTGGTGTGGTGTTAACGCGAGGAAGTCGAGTGTGAACATCTTGACGGACAGTAAAATGGCCATAAGGGCAATGACAAACAGGACGGTAAGGTCAACAGTTTTGCAGTGTGCAAAACCGGCATGTGGGGAAGATGATGAGACGTTGAATCACTTTCTATATCATTTCCAGGCTTTCGCGGCTAAAAGTACTTAGGTGGGGACAAAGTATCAGACATTAACACACTTAGGGGACTGGTATGGAAAACAATTAAGGATTTTGTAAGTAGCACGGATTTTCTTACATAAAATTTTAATTTTCGACTTTATTTTTAAGTTTTATAGAGCGCACAACAAGCCGATTACTGGCTTAGGTGTACGTCCATAGTGGCATAGGGCGGATTAATATCCGCACCCTCTTTTTAACCTAACCTAACCTATCGTAAGCTTGAAAACAGTGAGTAATACAATTGTACTAATAGGAAAGAATGGGATGAAGACAGCAAGTATAGTAAAAACAAGTAAGGAAATGCAAAAGTCGGGCGGAGCTGACTATATAGTACGCTACACCACCGAGTTTATGTACTACTTTTAACACATGGAACCTTTGTTGAAATCTGGTCAGACTTTAATTTTGCATACCTATTGAAGTATTAAATAGAACCTTGCAAAGCTTTCTTACGATAGGATCTAAGTTGTGGCTACTACAGCCTACAGGCCATAGCGAATGAAAGATATTTATAGGAGCAATGTATATCTGAATCTGGACAAACTTTGATGAAATTTAGCACACGCAACAGGACTTCAAATAAAAAACTTCACGTTAAATTTTATAAAAATCGAAACCAAATTGTAGGCTTTAAATGCCATATCGAATGAAAGATATTGTATAAATGGGAGCTTTATCTAAATTTGATCAGATTTCAATGAAATTTTGCAGATGTATTAGGACGTCAAATAAAACATCTTGTGCTAAAATTTGTAAAGATCGGACATAAATTGTGGGTTCTACGGCCTTAAAAGGCCATATCGGATGAGAGATATATATGGAAACTACAAATAAGACCTCTCGTGCAAAATTTAAAGATCGAACACAAAACGTAGCTACAACAGCCCAAAAATTTATATTTGATTCTGAACCAATTTTATGAAAATGTGCACACGTATTGGGACGTCAAATAAAACATGTCAAACAAGTGATACTCACTCGCTGGCATTAATAAACTTTAACGCCTAAAGTGCCTTAATAGTTTCGCTTGTGCGGTCTTATTGCCCTTTACATTGTTAGACCTCGATCAAAACACTTGTTACTGACATTGGTATCCAGAGGCATATTATAAACAAGCCAAATTTTTAGTGAAATAAAGAAAACACACCTGAGCCTTAGTCGCTAAAGCGTCATGATTGATTGATAGGTGGTGTGTTGGGACGAACAAAAAATTGTGCAATAAAATAGTGTGAAACCGACACTTCAATGGCTTAAACCATCTATTAAAGGGTGATTTGTTAGCTACTATCTTTTTGGCAAAATTGGATTAAACAGCTCACGCACGTTTCGTGTCTTGTTTCAGTGTCAAACATCTTGACTTTGGTCTATTATTTAACCATGAATCTTCTTACAAACGAACAAAGCATGCAAAATTTTGAATTTAATTATCAAAATGCGTGCTCTGATAAGAAAGTTCGGAGCGCGCTTCTTCCATTTTAGGACGAAGCTCATTTTTGGCTCAATAGGTACGTAAATAAGCAGAATTGTCGATTTTGGATTAAAGATCAGTCGAAAGCATTGCAAGATCTACCAATGTATCCATGAAAATTCACAATTTGGTGCGGTTTATGGGCTGGTGACATCACTGGGCCGTGCTTTTTCAAAGGTGATGCAAATCGTAACATAACTATGAATGGTGAGCGCTATCGTGAGATGATATCCATTTTTTTTTTTGCCCAAAATGAAAGAGCTACCTTTCGTGACATGTGGTTTCAACAAGACGGTGCCACACGCCACACAGCACGCGTAACAACGGACTTATTGAGAGGCGAGTTCGGTGAAAATTTTATTTCACGTTCGGGACCGGTCAATTGGCCGCCTAGATAGTACCATTTAACGCTTTTAGACTATTTTTTTAGGGCTATGTTAAAGCTCACGACTATACAGACAAGCCCGCTCCAATTGACGCATTGGAAGACAACATTGTCTTCCAATGTCCCAAACAGACAAGATTATTGATTGGGACAATTTAGATGTAAAAAAATAAGTATTAAAGGGTAGAGAACGAACTTGATACAAAACTAAGCATTAAGTGGTGAATGGTCGCCTGAAAGGGTAGACTGAAAGGGGCAGTATGGGACTCAAGCGAAAGGAATTTGAAATTAGAATGTGATACTTATATAAAAACCAGTAAGTCGGCCTGCCGACTGTATAATGCCCTACCCTATAAGTACAATGTGGGACCTATATCCAATTCCGAACCAATTTTGATGGACCTCGGCCATCAAATATGTTCAAACTGTAAAAACTACGGTTGACAAATTACAACATTATGGCAAATAACCCAAAATCTGATGAACGTATATATGGGAGCTATATCTAATTCTGAAGCGATTCCGAGAAAACTTCTCAGACAATGTGGTAGTCGTCGAGGAAAGCGTTGTGCACAATTTTTGCAAGATTGGTCAATAAATGCGCTTGCAGTGGCTATTAAAGTTAAAATCGGGCGATATACATATATCTAAATCTGGGCCGATTTCTATGAAATTCACCAGTTATATTGAGAATCATCAGAAAATCCTTCCTGCAAAATTTCGACAGAATCGGATAACAAATGAGAGCCATATCTAAATCTGAACCGATTTCCACGAAATTCACCAGTAATATTGAGAGTCAAGAGAAAATTCTTCCTTCCTACCGTGAGAATTGGTTAAGAAATTACCATTTTATTGCATTATTACTGAAACTCGGTCGAACATATATATGGTAGCTATATCCAGATCTTAACCGATTTTTTCCAATTTCAATAGGCTTCGTCTCTAGGCCGAAAAACATTCCTGTACCAAGTTTGAAGACGATCGGATGAAAACTGCGACCTGTACTTTGTACACAAATTAACATGGACAGACAAACAGACGGACATAGCTAAATCGAATCAGAAAGTGATTCTGAGTCGATTGGTATACTTATCAATGGGTCTATCTCTCTTCCTTTTGGGTGTTACAAACTAATTCACAAAGTTATAATACCCTGTACCACAGTAGTGGTGTAGGGTATAATTTGGGATAAAGTCCCAGGGGGTCGCCCTACTGCAAAACGAACAATATGGGAACAATTGGGGGCTTACGAAGTAAAATAGAGAGATCGATTTATATGGGAGCTGTATCGGGCTATAGACCGATTCAGACCATAATAAACACGTATGTTGATGGTCATGAGAGAATCCGTCGCACAAAATTTCAGGCAAATTGGATAATAATTGCAACCTCTAGAGAAGTCAAGATCCCAGATGCGTTTATAAGGCAGCTATATCAGATTATGAACCGATTTGAACCTTATTTGACATAGTTGTTGAGAGTAAGAATAAAATACGTCATGCTAAATTTCAGCCAAATCGGATAGGAATTGCGCCCTCTAGAAGCTCAAGAAGTCAAGACCTCAGATCTGTTTATATGGCAGCTATATCAGGTTATGAACCGATTTGAACAATACTTGGCACAGTTGTTGGATATCATAATAAAATATTTCGTGCACATATTCATTCCAATCGGATAAGAATTGCGCCCTTTAGAGGCTCAAGAAGTCAAGACCCACGATCGGTTTATATGATAGCTATATCAGGTTATGGACCAATTTAAACCATACTTGGCACAGTTGTCGAATATCATAACAAAACACGTCGTGCACAATTTCATTCCAATCGGATAAGAATGTCGCACTCTAGAGGCTCAAGAAGTCAAGACCCAAGATCGGTTTATATGGCAGCTATATCAGATTATGAACCGATTAGAACCATACTTGGCATAGTTATTGAATATCATAGCAAAACACGTCATGCAAAATTTCATTCCAATCGGATAAGAATTGCGCACTCTAGAGGCTCAAGAATTCAAGACCCAAGATGACAGCTATATCAAAACAAGGACCGATATAGCCCATTTACAATACCAACCGACCTACACTAATAAGAAGTATTTGTGCAAAATTTCAAGCGGCTAGCTTTACTCCTTCGGAAGTAAGCGTTCTTTCGACAGACAGACGGACGGACGGACAGACGGATGGACATGGCTAGATCGACATAAAATGTCGCGACCATCGAGAATATATACACTTTATGGGGTCTCAGACGAATATTTCGAGTAGTTACAATCAGAATGACGAAATTAGTATACCCCCCATCCTATGGTGGATGGTGTAAAAATTTTCACTTTAAATCTTTTTATTGTCAGCGCTCCGCCATTGGAGCAATTTGACCACGTTATGATATTCACAAATACCACCAGCATTAGCGAGGGGCAACACCAGCTGAAATTGTTTTGATTTTCTCGTCGTGATTCAAACTTAGACATTTTCTGTTAGTGACGTACCTTCTAACCAATACACCATCTGAGCGATAATCATAATTCACAAAATTTTAAAATAGTTGTACGATTTCCTTATTATTGGGTTGCCCAAAAAGTAATTGCGGATTTTTTAAAAGAAAGTAAATGCATTTTCAATAAAACTTAGAATGAACTTTAATCAAATATACTTTTTTTACACTTTTTTTCTAAAGCAAGCTAAAAGTAACAGCTGATAACTGACAGAAGAAAGAATGCAATTACAGAGTCACAAGCTGTGAAAAAATTTGTCAACGCCGACTATATGAAAAATCCGCAATTACTTTTTGGGCAACCCAATATTATTTAACTCTGTCAAAAACTATTTTTTTTGGCTAGGTTTACGACATTTTTGACGTATATATTATGTGTCGGATATGCATGTCATATACGTCAGAGCTTTTGACAGGCCATCCCAGGTCTTCGTGGTGCGTGACCGCTTTCTCCTACTATTCCGAATCTCCTTCAGAAGGCATTAAGGATAGCTTCCTTAGTTGGCGAAACCCTATGGACTAAGCATAAAACTGATAAAACGCAACTGATACTTTTCGCGAGAAGACGGAAGTTAGGTGTTCTGTGAGGAATTGTCTTAAGAGGTATAATATTTCGTCAAGGTTCTGGACCACAAACTAAACCGAAGAAGGCACATCCAGAGAGGGTCAGAAGGGGACTGAATAAGCTCTATTTATGTGGCGCCTCGATAGGTAGGGGTTGGGTGCTTAGGCGGGGAATAGTCCTTTGAATGTTTACAGCGATGGTTCAACCGATTCATCACCTATAAATGTCTGTTAGGCATGAAGCTCCAAACATCTGATCGAGAGTAGAGGCGATGTTGGTCTCGGGAGAAAGGACAAGTGCCCCGAAGGTGCCACTGCTTTTGATTCCTTAAACTTTTGCCACTCTTCCTTTCTGCGAAAGGAGATGATGCGGAGTGTTATCCCGTTATACACGGCACCACGCAATAAGTACCAGGGCAATTCACCCATGCTTTCACTCCCTCCCGGTTAGGGAGCTCTGTAGTGGAATTCTGTTTTAATGAAAAATCGTTTAGTTAAAAAACGATAAGAAAAAAGTTAAATATTTTGGTATTCTGTATCAACTTTAAGCAATAATCGACATATATAAAATCAGCTGTTTTGGTTAACAAATAGAAAATCGTTAACTAATCACTAATCAAAATTATTTGGTGTTTTCTTTTACGATGGAAATTAAACTTATTATTAAAAGTGTCTTTTGAGTATTTTCTGTTAAAATTTTGTAAAACATATCGGATACGGATGCAGAATTAATTAATAAGCTTTCTTTTCGTAATATGAAAAGAAGAAACTGTCAAAATTTTTATGACAACGAATATGATTTTCCTCGTACTACCGACCGTTTTGCTGTTCTACAGTGTTTCATGCGCATTCGACGCCCACGCCCTTAACTCGAACTGCGTCGACCCGAAAGGCTTCTTACACTCCAAGACTGTTCGTGACCAAACCATCCTGGTTGTTATTGCCATGACGGCCAGTCACCACACCAAACACCACACCATCTCATTCTGTGTTCGCCCGGATCTCTGCCTGCTGTATCGTTTTATGGACAGGCCGTAAAAAATAGATCCTACTCTGTCATAGGTCATAGCTTTAATCCATCCGTGTAACATGATCTTCCAGATGGCAACACCAGAGTACCTTCACTCCAAGAATGTGCCGCTGGCAGCAGTGCCTCGCAGCCGGTTTACTACCGTCGGCTCGATTATACCACGATATTATAATGTGCACCATTCTCCCATCATCTTAAATCTCGGAGCCGAAATGGCTGCTTGACACATAATCTGTATGTCAAAGGGGAGAATATCTAGAATAGTCTCCAGTACCCTAGTGGTTGTGGTTCTTATCGCTTCGCCTATGCCAAGACATCACGTTCTTTGAACCTGTTGTATTATCATTACGTTGCAGTGTTACGCAGTGAACAATTTTTGCCGAGTAAGTTACGAACTCGCAGAGATGCTGCGCAAGTTTTCGATTATGATTTCGAATGCATTTTTTTGGTATCCTTAAAAAAAATCTTCGAAAATTCTAAGCGAATTTTTGAAATTAGTTAGATATTTATGATATTTTGATAGACAAAAGACCACTCAAAAAGTACCAGAATAATGTGAAATTCGTCTAATGTTTGTCTCAAGACTGAGATTCTGAAACAACTCTCAGATGATGCTTGGGAATACGAAAAATACTACGAAAAATAAATTCTCTTTTGAGGGAATGTGCAGATTTTCGGGAATAAACACAAAAAATGTGCAGAATCGAAAGAAATTTAACCGAAAATTTGTTATATTTCTAAGGAAATTTTGAAAAATCGGCAAATTTTCTTATAAAACATTAGAAAACTGCGAAAATATTGGAGCCCTAAGCCAAAATAGCTCACTGGTTACTAAGGTGTAAGTGAGAAATGGTCTAATTACGCTTCTGTGGAGCCAATGGAGGCCTCATTTTGAGCCAACTGCTCGTCTTTATAGTGCCCAACATCTGTCAGCTTCTTTGGTATGCTCCTGAATGTGACACTTCAAATTCGGTTTTCTGTCCAAGATCACTCCTAAGTATTTAACCTTGTCAGATATCAAGACAAATTAGCCCATCTTCGTTTTAATACCCACCACCATAGGATGGGGGTATACTTATCTAGTAATTCCGTTTGTAACACCTCGAAATATTCGTCTAACACCCCATAAAGTATATATATTCTTGATCGTCTCGACGTTATGAGTCTATCTAGTCATGTCATAAAATTTTTGCATGACGTATTTTATTCTTACTCTCAACAACTGTGTCAAATAAGGTTCAAATCGGTTCATAACCTGATATTGCTTCCATATAAACCGATCTGGGATCTTGACTTCTCTAGAGGTTGCAATTATTATCCGATTTGCCTGAAATTTTGTGCGACGGATCCTCTCATGACCATCAACATGTGTGTTTATTATAGTCTGAATCGGTCTATAGCTCGATACAGCTCCCATATAAATCGATCTCTCTATTTTTCTTCTTGAGCCCCCAAAGGGGCGCAATTCTTATTCAAATTAGCACAGGTCTCCAACATATAATTTAATTGTGGTGTAGGTCTCCAACATATAATTTAATTGTGGTGCAAACTGGACCAGGTGTTCATGCAATATCGAAGAACGCTTTTGCAATTTCGAAGAAATGCCTAAGGATGCCTCTATCTTGCGGAACCTCACATAACGATCTTTTATTATAAGTTTACGAATGGTGTCAATGATCTCTGGTTCAACCGTTTTTCGACGACCATCACTGCATTCGACTTTGAGCGAGCGTCGGCTACGACTGAATTTATTTAACTAATTCTTTAGAGTGCTGTAAGATGGTTCTTCTTCGCCATAGAAAGATTTTTTTCAAGTCACTGTAAACAACACAAATGATAGTCGTAAGTCAAAAGTTATGCTAGAATTAGATTATGCTAGAAAATGTAAAATTTCCGTTGCAAATGTCAGATTACACCTGGCAACACTTAGTGCCGTCTAGGCCAGAATCTTATTTAACAGCCTTCGTACTGTCATATTAAGCAAATTTGTATGTTTGACTTCTTGCATGGTAAAGCATCTAAACCCCTAAATTTTGATCGCAAATGTAAAACATATTTAACAAATTTGCTGATACAATCGATGGTATCGATAGTTAAGAAGAAATATATAGAAATAATGTATGGAGCGAATATTGAAAGTTTTCCAGATCTAGGTTGCGGATATCTGCCGGATTTGTGATACCCGATACCCTGGATTATCGTACAGTCATAAAACGGCTTACCAGAGGAAACTCTCACCGAATAGAAATTTCCTGTGGCCCACCTTTCTCCATACGGGGTTTCTATTTGTTTGTTTCCCCTTTCCCTTCTGATTTCGTTTAACTGCCCAGCACAGTACTATGGTAGATATTTATCATTATTCTTCAATTTCTCTTCTGTCTTCTCCTCCCAACACAATCGACTTAGTTATCAAGGTTTCCACGCAGGCCGTTCAATCCAATCTAGCAAACCCTGCAACATGGGTGAGGTGCGGCCGGAGTGATCTGTTGTCGAATAGGTTAGCTGGGCAGATAAGTTGGTGGCTTGTAGCGAGTGCCGTATATTTACAATAATAACTACCCAAAAGGAATTGAGAAAGGCTTTGCTGAAGGAGTATAACTTCATTAGGTAATTTTGGCGGCAGATAGACTCCAAGTACGGCATACATTTGATGGCTGTTTACCACTTTCTCTACCGTAGACATGTGAATGCTGTTTGGACCTGCCTGTTACACTACTTGGAGCAGAAGGTCTTTTTTGTACTATTGAAACTCTCGTTCTAGGTCATGAAGATTAACGATCCTACGATTGCCTATCACCCAAATGGTGACTTGCTCCAATAACACCCCGGTAGATACGTCTTAGACGACATATAAGGAAAGGATCCCTACTGATGGAGGTGGATCGGATGAGTAATGGGGGAATGTCCTATCTCAGTTCGTAAAGCACGATTCTGGCTGTTCATAATAATTTTCTACTGCATGCTATTCAACTGACAAGCCAACATTGGCTCTGCATAGTTTACCACTGACCTCCGTATGACCGAATATATATTGGTGAGCAGAAAAACAAGTGGTAGCGGAAAGTGATTTCAGGAATTTGTTTCTACTCCGCAATCCACTATTGCAGTAGTAAATGTGACACCAAGTATTTAAGAATAGTTGGTGGTCCCAATGATCATCACGACAACTTTTATATTCGGCGATCGACGCATTTTTCTGCCCATGATCCAAAATTTTCGCTGAAGATTAGGTGGCGGAGAAAGTAATTTTTTGGTGGCTAAAAAAGCCTACACAGATAAAAATAATTTTGAAAACGAACGTACAAATTTGTGGTTGAAAGCTACTCTTTCTAAGCTACATATAACAACAACAAATATCTTATATATAAAAATAATTTTTATACCCTCCACCATAAGGTGGTGGTGTACTAATTTCGTCATTCAGTTTACAACACCTCGAAGTATGCGTCTGGGACCCCATAAAATATATATATTCTTGATCGTCGCGACATTCTAAGTCGATCTAGCTATGTCCGTCCGTCTGTCGAAAGCACGCTAACTTTCGAAGGAGTAAAGGTAGCCGCTTGAAATTTTGCACAAAAACTTTTTATTAGTGAAAGTCGGTTGGTATTGTAAATGGGCAAAATCGGTCCATGTTTTGATATAGCTGCCATAGAAACCGATCTTGGGTCATGACTTCTTGAGCCTCAAGAGGGCGCAATTTTCGGCCGATTTAACTGAAAATTAGCATGAGGTGTTTTGTTTTGTTTTGACTCCCAATAACTGTGCTTAGTATGGCGTAAATCGGTATAGAACCTGATATAGCTGCCATATAAACCGATCTGGGATCTTGGCTTCATAAACCTCTAGAGGGCTCAATTCTCATCCGATGTGGCTGAAATTTTGTACAACGGCTTCTCTCATGACCTCCAACATTCGTGTCTAATATGGTCTGAATCGATCAATAACTTGATACAGCTCCCATAGAAACCTATCTCTCGATTTTGTTTCTTGAGCCCCTACAAGGCGCAATTCTTATCCGAATGTACTAGATATTACACAATGACTTCTACAATGTTCAGCATTTATTTATGGTCCGAATCGGACTATAACTTGATACAGCTCCAATAGCACAACAGTTTTATTCAATATTCTGTGTTTGTCTAAAAAGAGATACCGCGCATAGAACTCGACAAATGCGATCAATGGTGGAGGGTATCTAAGATTCGGCCCGGCCGAACTTAACACGCTCTTACTTGTTATTATTCTTATCTGTCCCAAACAACATTTTCCTACAATTGTTTCTATATGTAATTTCATATTTTTATACCCTCCACCATAAGATGGGGGGTATACTAATTTCGTCATTCTGTTTGTAACTACTCGAAATATTCGTCTGAGACCCCTTAAAGTATATATATTCTTGATCGTCGCGACATTTTATGTCGATCTAGCCATGTCCGTCCGTCTGTCCGTCCGTCCGTCTGTCCGTCGAAAGCACGCTAACTTCCGAAGGAGTAAAGCTAGCCGCTTGAAATTTTGCACAAATACTTCTTATTAGTGTAGGTCGGTTGGTATTGTAAATGGGCCATATCGGTCCATGTTTTGATATAGCTGCCATATAAACCGATCTTGGGTATTGACTTCTTGAGCCTCTAGAGTGGACAATTCTTATTCGATTGATATGAAATTTTGCACGACGTGTTTTGCTATGATATCCAACAACTGTGCCAAGTATAGTTCAAATCGGTCCATAACCTGATATAGCTGCCATATAAACCGATCTTGGGTCTTGACTTCTTGAGCCTCTAGAGGGCGCAATTCTTATCCGATTAGAATGGAATTTCGCACGACGTGTTTTGTTATGATACCCAACAATTGTGCCAAGTATGGTTTAAATCGGTCCATAACCTGATATAGCTGCCATATAAACCGATCTTGGGTCTTGACTTCTTGAGCCTCTAAAGGGCACAATTCTTATCCGATTTGAATGAATTTTTGCACGAAGTATTTCGTTATGATTTCCAACAACTGTGCCAAGTATGGTTGAAATCGGTCCATAACCTGATATAGCTGCCATATAAACAGATCTGGGGATTTGACTTCTTGAGCTTCTAGAGGGCGCAATTCCCATCCGATTTGGCTAAAATTTTGCTAACGTATTTTATTCTTACTTTAAACTACTGTGTCAAATAAGGTTCGAATCGGTTCATAACCTGATATAGCTGTCATATAAACCGATCTAAGATCTTGACTTCTTGAGCCTCTAGAAGTCGCATTTATTATCCGACTTGCCCGAAATTTTGTACGACGGATTCTCTCATGACCATCAACAAACGTGTTTATTATGGTCTGAATCGGTCTATAGCCCGATACAGCTCCCATATAAATGGATCTCTCTATTTTACTTCGTGAGCCCCAATGGGCGCAATTCTTATACGAATTGGCTGAAATTTTACACAGGTCTCCAACATATAATTTAATTGTGGTCCGAACCGGACCATATCTTGATATCGTTTTAATAGCAGAGCAGCTCTTTTCTTATATCCTTTTTTGCCTAAGAAGAGATGCCGGGAAAAGAACTCGACAAATGCGATCCATGGTGGAGGGTATATAAGATTCGGCCCGGCCGAACTTAGCACGCTTTTACTTGTTAAAGACAACATTTTAACCCATTGCTCCTGACCCTCGATTCCGCTGTCCGATTTTGACGAAATTTTGTAAATTCATAATTTAGAGAATTTATTTTCCTTTTTAAATATTATGAATTTCAAAAATTTTTGAAAAGTGCCGCAGTGCGACACCTCTTTGGAGGGAAGTTTTACATGGCATAGTACCTCACAAATGTTGCCAGCATTAGGAGGGGAAAACCACCGCTGAAAATTTTTTTCTGATGATTTTGCCAGGATTCGAACCTAAGCGTTCAGCGTCACAGGCGGACATGCTTACCCCTGCGCTACGGTGGCCTCCAGTGGAAGCGTTTGAATTTTGGGATATAAAAAATTGCCGACTTTTGACAAGCCAATTGTCCCCCAAAACATTACGGAAAAATTGTTGTATCTGGTTTCAGTTGCCCACTTTACGCCAGTCCAAGTTTCATTATGATACCTCCTTCTTAACTCGAGCTAGAATTTTTCTAAGACAGCTCTATTCTTGGATGTTTTTTGTTGTTAATGGATTAATGCAATTTTTTTAAAGACCGAATCGCAATTTATATTTTTCAAAAGATAAAATTTAACCCAAAATCTTCATAGAATTTTCTATCCAAAATATTTTGTAAAAAAATTGTTCCGAAAAACAAGCACTAAACAAACATTTTTCTAAGACATAATTCTATATAAGTTTTCCCTTCATTTTCAATTTATTAATTTAACTGAAATTTTATCTGTAGAAAAAATATTATTTACAAAATGTCTTCAAATGAATATTGCATGTTAGTCCGAAAAACTGTTACAAGGAATAATTAGGAATATTTAATTATAAATTATTTAAATTACATCAGCAATTAAAGAATAAAGAAAAATTTTAAGGACTCGGAAACACAATTTTAAAACCGAAATAATTAATTAACATTTTAAAATAATTGTTTCAAATAAGACCATGCGGTTTTATGTACTATTCTCCCTTTCTTGAATAGTCTTCCGGCTTTAATAGTGGAATCACTCTACCTATAACACAGACTTCTCCAGCTGTAGGAGTATTCGCAGACAGTTGTTGTAATTTTTGTAATTTGTAATTTTTTTATTTACACCCGCACAACAAGAATATAAAATTCTTATAATTAAAGTGCGGGTAATATCTCCAACAATTGTACATAGTAAACACTTAAAACTAAGAATCTTTAGCTATACAATACATCACAGATTTTGAATGAATAACTTACTAACGGAAAAAGCTAACATTTATGGCTTTGTAGATTTGAATTTAAAAGAAATAAAAAAACAAAAGTGAATTTATCAATTAAAGAGGAATTAATAGACTTAGTTGATCCGAAAAAAAAAGAAATTAAGGTAAGTATAAAAGAATTAAAAAATAAATATATAACTGAGTCTTAATATTCATCAACTTAATGCAGTAAAATGTTTCCAAAGTCTGGTTTTAAATGTTGTCGAGTTACTGAGTAATTGCAGATCGTTTGGAAGTGAATTCCAGAGACGTACAGCGAATACGAACATATGCCATTCAGAAACAAGCCTCCAATACATTTTGGGAATGATTTTTATACCCACCACCGAAGGATGGGGGTATATTCATTTTGTCATTCCGTTTGCAACACATCGAAATATCCATTTCTGACCCTATAAAGTATATGTATTCTTGATCAGCGTAAAAATCTAAGACGATCTAGACATTTCCGTCGGTCTGTCCGTCTGTCCATCTGTCTGTTGAAATCACGCTAAAGTCTTTAAAAATAGAGATATTGAGCTGAAACTTTGCACAATTTTTTTTTTTGTCCATAAGCAGGATAAGTTCGAAGATAGGCTATATCGGACTATATCTTGATATAGCCCCATATAGACCGATCCGCCGATTTAGGGTCTTAGTCCCATAAAAGCCACGTTTATTATCCGATGTTGCTGAAATTTGGGACAGTGCGTTATGTTAGGCCCTTCAATATCCTTCGTCAATTTGGCCTAGATCGGTCCAGATTTGGATATAGCTGCCATATAGACCGATCTGCCGATTTAGGGTCTTGGGCTCATAAAAACCACATTTGCTATCCGATTTAGCTGAAATTTTGGACAGTAAGTTGTTTTAGGCCCTCCGAAATTCTCTGTTAATTTGACCCAGATCAGTCTAGATTTGGATATAGCTGCCATATAGACCGATCCTCCGATTTAGGGTCTTGGGCCCATAAAAGCCACATTTATTATCCGATTTTGCTGAAATTTGGGACAATGCGTTGTGTTAAGCCCTTTGACATCCTTCTTCAATTTGGCCCAAATCGGTCCAGATTTGGCCATATAGACCGATCCTCCGATTTAGGGTGTCAGGCCCATAAAAGCCACATTTATTATCCGATTTGGCTGAAATTTGGGAAAAATTGTTGTTTGAGGCCCTTCGACGTCCTTCGTTAATTTGGCTCAGATCGGATCATATTTGGATATCGCTGCCATATAGACCGATTTCTTGATTCAAAGTTTTGGGCCCATAAAAGGCGCATTTATTGTCCGATGTCGCCGAAATTTGGCACAGTGAGTTAAGTTAAGCCCTTTGAGATGCATTTGCAATATGGCACAGATCGGTCCAGATTTGGAAATAGCTGTCATATAGACCGATCTCTCGGTTTAAGGTTTTGGGGCCATAAAAGGCGCATTTGTTGTCCGATGCCGCTGAAATTTGAGACAGTGAGTCGTGTTAAGCCCCTCGATATACTTCTGCAATTCGGCCCAGATCGGTTTGGATTTGGATATAGCTGCCATATGAGCCGATATCTCAATTTAAAGTCTTGGCCTCATAAAAGGCGATTTCACTGAAATTTGACACAGTGACTTATGTTGACCTTTGCGACATCCGTGTCGTATATGGTTCAGATCGGTTTATTTTTAGACAAAGCTACTGTACTTATTAGTATTTGGTCCAAATCGGAACATATTTCGATATAACTGTTATGGGACAAAAGGTATGCAATTTTCACCGGATTTTGATGAAAGGTGGTTTACATATATACCCGAGGTGGTGGGTATCCAAAGTTCGGCCCGGCCGAACTTAACGCCTTTGTAATTGTTTAAATTAAACCAAATTGACATATTAAACGAATTTCTGTGCTAAAGAACTAATTTGGCAGTCTATATATTTTGTGCGGTGGCGACAGTTCCTAGTAGTAATACTTTAAATCATGTAAAATTTTTAACAAAAAAATTTTGCCCAGCAACATGTCGTTTGGACTTGTTTTATCTGTAGTAGATCTGGCGAAATCAATAAATCCATACAGATATTGTGGTGCCTGCGTGTAGATCAGTTTATGCAGGAAAGTAAGCGATCTTAGGAACAACAAGTGCTGTAAGGAGACGCCATACGGAGATAAAGTGTATTCAGAGATGGAATCGCGCCGTCTCAAGCCAAATACATAACGAGTAACGCTATTAAAAAAGGTGTTTAGCTTACGTCTACTTACCGAGTCGCAATTAGCAAACAACTCACAGCCGTAGAGAATACCAGTAACAAGATCAGTCTTTGCCAAGAGAGACCTAACCCGCAGCGGAGTAACCGACTGAGTGGCCCAGAGAGCACGCAATTTGAATATCCCTGACCAACGACAGAGTCGATATGATTACTCCAAGTCAGAGTGCTGTTAATAACAACACCCAAGTTCTTTGCATGAGGAACTATTTCCAATCTAGAGTCGTTAATAAATATACCGACATCACATGAAAAACGAGACAGCCTGTTTCTGATAACCACATACTTGGACTTTATAGGGTTGAGACACAGGCCATTGGCTTTCGCCCACGTGCTGACTCTTGACAGATCATGATTAAGCAGACGTATGTTTTCAGCAATCTCATCCCTCGGACTGCCGATATATATTTGTACATCGTCAGCGTACATATGTACCTCACAATAAGACAATTGACCCGCCAAGTCGTTACTGTACAATGAAAAGAGAAGAGGACCCAGAATTGATCCCTGAGGAACACCTTTTAAAACAAGCAGAAGTGCCGATAGAGAAGACTTATAACTGACGGATTGAGTGCGGTGTGACAGGTACGACAAAATAAGACGAACGGACGTAGAAGAAAAAAATTTTAAAGATGTCTCATCTTATCACATAACAAGGAATGATCCACAGTGTCAAATGCCTTAGAATGGTCAAGAAGAACAAGGAAATTTATCTTGTCATTCTCCAAATTGACCCTGATCCTCTCAGTGACCTCTGCCAAGGCAGTTACGCAGCTGTGGTTAGGTCGAAACCCGGACTGTCTCACATATAACAAAGAGTTCTCGTTGACAAAAGACGACATTTGCAAATACAACAATTTCTCCGTAACAAAGAATCGCAATTGGTCTTTATTTCTTGGAATTCTTAGGCAGTGGGATGACTTTGGCATGTTTCCACGCTAATGGAAAGTAACTCGTGGTCAAAATCCTATTGAAAACATAGGTTACATGAGGGATAATAAGGGGGAGCAAGAGTCTTACAAATCTAGGATCACTGCCATCAGATCCGACAGCGTTAGACTTTACAGTCGCGACGCACTCAAGAACATCGGTGGGACCAATACAGCTGAAGCCAAAACAAGAGTCGTCATCGAGGGAGGAGGAGATATTGAAGCCATAGAAATTGGGATCAACTGGGATCTGTGGGACATTAACAAAGGAATGGGTTAAGCCCATTGATATCGAAGTTTGTTGAACATCTATTAGTATCTTTCCCAATTCCTATGTCTCGAATAACCTTCCACGTTCTCTTGGAGCCTATTGCAGAAGTAAAGCGTCTATAATAGTAGTCTTTCTTCGCTATCTTAATCAACTTATTGACATGGTCTCTTGCTGAGCGAAAGGCATCATGTAACTCAGGCGTCCTGTAACGTCTCCACCTGCGATGCGACATATTCCTCACGTGAATAGCCGAACGAATATCCCGGGAGAACCACGCTTTCGATCTGGAGGACACTTCTCTAGTCTTGAGTGGAACTGTAAGTTCCTGTAGGTCACGGATATTCCTCTGTAGAAAGTCAGTTTGTTCATCGATAGTTTCCATACGAAATATCAGATCCCAGTCGATGAGCACAGCGCTCGAAAGCAAAAAATCATGGTCGAGACGGCCAAAGTCTCTGTATGAATAAGTTTCCCTAGTCCTGGTGAGCTCCAATTCATAACATAACAAGATCAAGTCATGGTTCGAATAACATGAGGCTGACAGTTGGTCGTATAGGAGGACTTTAGAAGTGTCACTAACAAAGTACAGATCAAGAAGCGTGTTGGAGGATACGGAAAAATGCGTGGGAATTGTTGAATTGACAGGCAAAAGCCCCAAGGAAGACATTTCAAACGTCAAGCCCGTGTTGTTGTAGCAGTTTATTGTGTTCTATCTTTCGTCTGCTTGATTCTGTTATGTGTCAAGACCCGGGAACTCTGCGACTAAGATGGGGTGAGTTCAGTTAAACAGGTGACGTGTATCGTGTGGTCCCTGGTTACAATCGGGACATACATCTAACACGTCGACATCAATCCTTGCTCTATAGGAGTGAAGCTGCTGCATCTGCCGGAACGTAATTTAGCCAGAACTACTCTGGGTTGCCGGGGGAGATCAATTTCTTCAGATGCAATGGGAGGCGGTTGTTCTCCAAGGACTACATTCACCCGGTAGCCATTTACCACATCTGCTACCGTGTCTGCATGAATGTTTTCTTGACCTCCTTGAAATGCCGCTTGATCTAGAGGTTCTCTCTTGTAGCGCTGAACCTCACGTTCTAGATCATGAAGATCTATCTTAAGGCTTCTGGGCGGTGGATATCTATCCACAAGATTTGGATGGTCTCTGCGATACCAAAAGGTGTTGCTTAGACAGCATGTAGTTATGTCTTCGCACTGGAAGGATCTTTGTCTTCTGATGGAGGTGGTCCACATGAGAACTGAGGAGACAGCCCGTCGCAGTTCAGAGGGCGGCATTCTGACAGATCTGAATATTATTCCACTACATGTCACAAAGTTGACGAGACCACACTGACGCTGCATAACTTACCACAGACCGGCCAATTGCTTTGTACGTGGTCAACAAGGTTCTTTGTCTGCACCCCAAGTGCTGCCAGCAAGTGACTTGAGATCCTTCCACTTTTGAATTTATCGCAAATTGCTGTGGCATGTGGGAAGAATGTGGAAGAGCTGTCAAATGTGACGCCAAGTATTTTGGGACACTTGTTGGTCGGAATCATTTCTCCAACGACCATCACAGTCAGATCAATATTCACCTCATACGTATTTGTAGTGAACAATGTGGCTGAAGATTTGGTGGCAGATATCTTCAGATTTCTTGCAGCGAAATTTGAGGCAAGTTCGTTGAGGTAGACGTTCAACCTATCGCGGATGTCAACAATGGTTGGGGTCCTGATGCCATAATCGTACAATCGTCCGCATATGATACGATCTTTATGCCGTCTGGAGGGGGTGGAATGGAGGATAGGTAGAGGTTGAACAGTGCAGGAGATATCACCACACCTTGGGGAACTCCCTGTTTCACTCTACGGTGCTTCGACTTCTTATCCCTAAATTCCACAAATGACTGGCGACCACACAGATAATTCGCGACCCAGCGTTTCAAGCCTGTCTGGAGCGATTTCCTCAAATAATTTGGCATGTTGAATGCCTTCGATTGGTCCAGTGCCACGAGGGCTGTGCTATCACATGGCCTGGGCTGATTGAAGCCACGGCAAATGTGTGCGGTAATGGCATGCAAAGCTGTGCTATGCAGTCTTCGAAAGGCATGTTGATGCTAGGCGAATAGAAATTCTCCTACGAGGCCCGGGAGGAGTAATGCCTCAAGCGTCTTTGCCACTGGTGAGAGAAGGGAGATCGGTCTGTATGACTCCCCCAAACTCGGGTCCTTCCAGGCTTCGGTAGCGGGATAACTCTACCCATTTTCCAGACATCGGGAACTATAAGAGAGTTCAACTCCAGGTGAATCCAGATTCTTCAACATCAATGTAGAGATTCCGTCGGGGTCCAACGCGTTAGATGAGTTGGCGCCACGGATGAAATTCACAACTTCGCCCACGGCAAATTGTGATGGCTGTTCATCATCCACCTTGCTCTGTCTCTCTCGTGATGCACAATAAATTGACGGTTGAACAACCTGACGCATCTCTTCGGATCAGTCTGGTTATTTGCCAAAAGTGACTGAAGTCCTATCATCCCGTCTACCGGGGTTCAAGAGTGATTTAACAGTAGACCACAGTTTGCCTACACCGGTGCCTAAGTTACATTGCTCCAAGTGTTCCAGACACAAATTCCGCTTATGTTCGTTAGTATTTGACTGGTATAAAGCGAGCGGATGCTATGTTAATGATGTCTCGAATATTCCTATCGGCCACTAGCACATCCGAGAGGGTGGCAGTTCACTGAAGCGGCGATTGATATACTCCCTCAAGCCAGCCCAATCGCCCTTCTTATGATTGATAAACGTCCGACGCACCGGAACATAGTCCGACGACGAGGACGCAGAAGGCGACGACGACGACGCTTGTGACCCACTGCTGGCTATGTTCGCACAGCACCTTGCGACATAACCAGTATGACTATACTCCCGTAGTAAAGTGAGGCCAGAGAAAGTTCGGAAATGTACCCACTCCATGCTCGGGTTACACCTCACCGACACCGACCGATGATGGAGGCGGTTGTAGCAAACCGAACAGAACCAGGGTCCGGGGTTCTTTTCAATCCCGGCACGGACGAGAAGCGTGCGGAGAAGGCACTGCGGGATGTGGCTCTCCCATGACGAAAAAAGACGAACACGTCTTTTTTCGTCATGGGAGAGCCCTTGCCTATGAGGGTTCCATAAGGTCAATCTGGTGCGTACAACCGGCTGCCATGGGCTTGCAGCCGGTTGTTGCAGACAGCTAAAGGTCCTTGGTCAAGTACTTGACTTTGGGGCATTTAATTATTTTGCATCAATGTTGAGATACCAGCAATATGGCACAGTTCCCATCGGCTTGTACAATTTAGCGCTGCGAATGACGCTTGCAACTTTGTCAAAAGTATACTCTTATCGCACTCAATAGCCATGTTTACTACGGATCCTTCTCGTCCTTGCACTATCGAGGTGCTCAATAAATTGACGGTTGAACAATTTGGCTCATATCTTTGGATAAGACACAGCTATGTCGCCAAAAGTGGCTGAAATTCTAATATCCTATCTGGTGAGGTTTGAAAGTGGCTTCAGAACCACAACGAACCAATACCGTTTCCTAAGTTCCAGTGCTACCCCTTAAAAATAACAAGTAAAAGGCCATTAGGTTAGGTTAGGTTGAAAAGAGGGTGCAGATATTAATCCGGCCCATGCCACTATAGACATACACCTAAACCAGTAATCGGCTTGTTGTGCGCTTAAAAAACTATAAAGAAACCTCGAAAAAACAAAAATTGTTAGTTAGGAATTCAGTGCTACTTACAAAATCTTGAATTGTTTTCAATACCTCTCCGCTAAGTTGGTTCATGTCTGATATTGTGTCTCAATCTAAGTACCGGTATCTGTTGGACGCGAAAGCCGGGCAATGAAAAAGGAAATGCTCCAATGTCTCATCATCTTCCCCGCATGCCCTACACATGCTATCACTGGCCGCACCCATTTTACATAAGTGAGCTCGTAGTCCTACAAATAGCTATACTGGCGTAGTCGTACCAATAGCTATACTGACCTCCTTCTTGCTTCCTTTCAGTAATAGCCTCGTCTTTTCACGATCTGGATTCCTCCATAGGATTTTCGCCGTCCTACCGAACGTTTCGCTTTTCCACAATGTTGCATGCGCATTCGTCGCCCACTCCCTTAACTCGGACTGCGTTGACCCTAAAGGCTTCGGGTTAACCATGTTTGTTGAGGGTAGTTCTGCGGCCTTCACCGCCAAATCGTCTGCCATTTCATTTCCCCTTACTCCGTTATGGCCCGGCACCCAAACGATGCGGATTTTCCCATCCTCAGAGAAAGAGTTAATCTCCTTCTTACACTGCAAGACTTTTCGTGACCTTACCGTCCTGGTTGTTATTGCCCTTATGGCAATTTTACTGTCGGTAAAGATGTTCACACTCGACGTCCTCGCGTTAGCACTACACCACTTCACGCATTCCGCGATCGCCCGGATCTCCGCCTGCAGGACCGTATTAGGGTCAGGCAGTCTAAATCTGATGTCAGTCCCTGGGTTTTCAATATAAACCCCCAGACCCACTCTGTCCTCTAGCTTTGAACCATCCGTGTAACATAATCTTCCAAATGGCAATACTAGGGTTCCGTCAATCCAAGACTGTGCCGATGGCAGCAGTGCATCGCACTCGACTTCAAGGTTCATTTCAGGTATCCGATCGGAAACCTATCTCTTTCCTTCCAGGTTTCCTATCGTCGCCTCGATTATACCGCGATGGTATGAGCTGCTCCCATCTTCAATCCATTCTTCTATCGCCTTAAATCTCATAATCGTAGTGGCTGCCTTACATTTAATCTGTATGTCAGTGGGTCGAATATCTAGAATAGTCTCCTGTGCTCTAGTGGGCATGGTCCTCATCCCTCCGCCTATGCCAAGACAACATGTTCTCTGAACCTGTTGTATGGTCCTTATGTTGCACTTTTTCTCCATAGCAGTCCACCAAACTACTGAGGCGTAAGTAAGTATTGGTCTAATCATGCTCCTGTAGAGCCAATGGACTATCCTAGGATTCAGGCCCCATTTCGAGCCCACGGCCCGTCTACATAGTGCCAGACATCTGTGAGCCTTCTCATTACGACCATGAATGTGACACTTCCAATTCAGTTTCCTGTCCAAGATCACACCTAAGTATTTGACCTTGTCAGATATCGAAATCGTCTTATTGAGGAAACGTGGTGAGTTAAATTGGCCCACCTTCGTCTTCCTCGTGAACAGGCATATTTCAGTCTTCTCTAGGTTAACATTGAGACCTCTTGGTCTAGCCCAGTCATATGCCATATGCAAGACTCTTTCGGCCCTTCTGCCGAAAAGGGCATTAAGTTCGGCCGGCCGAACTTTGGATACCCACCACATCGGGTATATATGTAAATCCCTTTCGTCGCAATCCGGTGAAAATTGGATAACTTACGCACCCAAATTCTTCACGGGATTGAATGGTCTACTAAATATAAGTCACTGTTGAATTTTGTATTTCAAATTTCAAAAAAATCGGTTAATAAATAAAGCTTTTATGAGCTCCAGAACCTTAATCGGCATATCGGTCTATATGACAGCTACATCTAAATGCAGATCGATCCGAACCACATTTGGGACGAATATGGGGAGACCTAAAACTACCCACTGTTTAAAATGTTAGTGTAATCGGATAAAAAATAAAGCTTTTATGGGCTTCAGACATTTATTGGCAGATCGGCAGCTATATCTAAATATAGTCCGACCTCAACCATATTAAGTTCGGTTATCGAGAGGCTCAAAACAACTCACTGTTTTAACTTTCAGCGAAATCGGGTGAAAAATAAAGCTTTTATGAGCTTCAGACCCTTAATCGGGAAATCGGTCTATATGACAGCTGTATCTAAATATCGTCCGATTTAATCCATATTAAGGTCAGATGTCGGGAGGTCTAAAACTACTCATTGTTTAAAATTTCGAAATCGGATAAAAAATAAAGCTTTTATGGGCTTCAGACCCTTTATTGAGCAGAACGGTCTATAAGACGGCTATATCTAATTATAGTCCTATTTCAACTATTTTTTGGAGGCCTAAAACTACTCACCGTTTCAAATTTCAGCAAAATCGGTAAAAAATAAAGTTTTGTGAGCTACAGACCCTTCATCGGGAGATCGATCTATATGGCAGCAATATCTAAATATAGTCCGAACTGAACCATATTTACGTCAGATGTCGGGAGGCTTAACCACTGTTTGAAATTTCAGCGAAATCGGGTATTAAATAAAGCATTTATGGGCTTCAGACCCTTTATCGGGAGATCGGTCTATATGGCAGCTATATTTAAATATAGTCCGATCGAAACCATATTAAGGTCGGATGTCCAGAGGCTTAAAATAACCGACTGTTTCAAATTTCAACGAAATTGGGTAACAAATGCTGATTTTATGGGCCTTAGACCCTTAACCGGCAGATCGGTCTATATAGCAGCTATATCTAAATATACAATGAACCATATGAACCATATTGGGGTCAGATGTCAGGAGGACTAAAACTACTACACTGTTTTAAATTTCAGCGAAATCGTATAAAAAATAATGCATTTATGGGCATTAGACCCTTTATCGGAAAATCAGTTTATGCCAAATTTCAGCTCAATATCTCAATTTTTGAAGGCTGTAGAGTGATTACAACAGGCGGACAGATACACGGACATCGTTAAATCGTCTTAGAATTTTACGACGATAAATGTAATTTGTAGGGGCGGAAATTGATATTTTGATGTGTTGCAAACGGAAGGACTAAATGAATATACCCCCTATCCTATGGTGGTGGGTATAAAAAGGGTATCCTCATCCAGCGTCCCTTTTGTCGTTACACAGGAAAGAACGTCATACCACGTGACGATCATTGAAGAATTCTAGAAAATTATGGCTGCAAGGGTTGTTTAGCTTTTGTTTCTATATCGCCGTACCCATAAATCGCCGTACACATAAACAATTTCACTGCTTTAAAATCCATGAAGAAACACATTTTGTTTACTTATTTAGTATTGTTAAAGCAAAAATTATACGTCATAATGAACTGCTCTTTTCCTGACGGAAAGATTTTTAAGTAGTAGATAAGTTTAAATGTATTGGGATATTTTTGCATGGTTACCATTATTTCCTTGTTATTTACCAATCTTCGGTTCAAATATTAAACCACTGTGCATTTATAGACTACTGCTCCAAGTTATACTGTCACCAATGAACACATGTATTTGGCCGCATACTTGTCAACATTGTGTGAGTGTATCCTACAATCGATGTAATGGTTTAGACCATTGGAAGCATTTGTTTGCTTGCAGCTCCAAGTGAATGGGACGTACGGTTGAGTGGCGTATGTAGTAGTAGTTAGTAGTAGAAGAGCCATAGTTGTAGTTGCTGGAGTGCAAATCGATATTTGAACATAATTGAATTATTAGTTGGTCTTGTACGTTGCAGGATTCCATTTTTTTTTCATTTATGTTCTCGTTCATTTAACGTCTCTTTTATCCCATTTATTGCCACCGGCACTGTATGGAATTGTAGGGATTCGAACCGTATGTCTTCACTAAATAATGGTTTTATATGTGGGAAATGGAGTGCAAAACAAGCAAACTAGATTTCGTTTTAAAGAAAGAAAAATAAGTTTACACAAACCAAAAAAAAAACAAGTAAAAGCGTGCTAAGTTCGGCCGGGCCGAATCTTATATACCCTCCACCATGGAGCGCATTTGTCGAGTTCTTTTCCCCACATCTCTTCTTAGGCAAAACAGGATATAAGAAAAGATTTGCTCTGCTATTAGAGCGATATAAAGATATGATCCGGTTTAGACTACAATTAAATTATATGTTGGAGACCTGTGTAGAATGTCAGCCAATTCGAGTAAGAATTGCGCCCTTTGGGGGCTCAAGAAGTAAAATAGAGAGATCGATTTATATGGGAGCTGTATCGGGCTATAAACAGATACATACCATAATAAACACGTATGTTGATGGTCAAGAGAGGATCCATCGTACAAAATTTCAGGCAAAACGGATAATAATTGCGACTTCTAGAGGCTCAAGAAGTCAAGATCCCAGATCGGTTTATATGGCAGCTATATCCGGTTATGCACCGATTTAAACCTTATTTGACACAGTTGTTGAAAGAAAAAATAAAAAACTTAATGCAAAATTTCAGCCAAATCAGATAGGAATTGCGCCCTCTAAAAGCTCAAGAAGTCAAGTCCCCAGATCTGTTCATATGACAGCTATATCAGTTTACGAACCGATTTCAACCATACTTGGCACACTAGTTGGATATCATAAAAAAACATGTCGTGCAAAATTTCATTCCAATCGGATAAAAATTGCGCACTCTAGAGGCTCAAGAAGTCAAGACCCAAGATCGGTTGATATGGCAGCTATATCAGGTTATGGACCGATTTGAACCTTATTTGGCACAGTTGTTGGATATCATAGCAAAACACGTCGTGCCAAAATTCATTCAAATCGGATAAGAATTGCGCCCTCTAGAGGCTCAAGAAGTCAAGACCCAAGATCGGTTTATATGACAGCTATATCAGGTTATAAACCGACTTGAACCATATTTGGCACAGTTGTTGGATATCATAACAAAATACTTCGTGCAAAAATTCATTCAAATCGGATAAGAATTGCGCCCTCTAGACGCTCAAGAAGTCAAGACCCAAGATCGGTTTATATGGCAGCTATATCTGGTTATGGACCGATTTGAACCATACTTCGCACAGTTATAGGATATCATAACAAAACACGTCGTGACAAAATTCATTCAAATCGGATAAGAATTGCGCCCTCTAGAGGCTCAAGAAGTCAAGACCCAAGATCGGTTTATATGGCAGCTATATCAGGTTATGAACCGATTTGAACCATACTTGGCACAATTGTTGGATATCATAACAAAACACGTAGTGCAAAATTTCATCCCAATCGGATAAGAATTGCGCACTCTAGAGCCTCAAGAAGTCAAGACCCTAGATCGGTTTATATGGCAGCTATATCAAAACATGGACCGATATGGCCCATTTACAATACCAACCGACCTACACTAATAAGAAGTATTTGAGCAAAATTTCAAGCGGCTAGCTTTACTCCTTCGGAAGTTAGCGTGCTTTCGACAGACAGACGGACGGACGGACGGACGGACGGACGGACGGACGGACGGACGGACGGACGGACGGACGGACAGACGGACGGACATGGCTAAATCGACATAAAATTTCACGACGATCAAGAATATATATACTTTATGGGGTCTAAGACGAATATTTCGAGTAGTTACAATCAGAATGACGAAATTAGTATACCCCCCATCTTATGGTGGAGGGTATAAAAAACAATTGGATTATTCTTTAAGAGTTAAAGTTGAGTATACAATTTTATGTTACACAATATTTATCGAGTAAAGATATGCAAAACGGATATCGTACGGGTTGGAACGAGGATTACCTCCAGAACTTTTGATGAACATACATCTTCTGCATATCATCTTTCAAGGAGGATTAGTTAATACGCATTTTCATGATACGTTAATACGCACCTTTGAGGCAATTAAATCAACCGGACCGGACTCATTCGCTATTACCTGCCCATGAATAGAAACCATATTTATGACACACCTGGCATGCTCTTACGTACCAAAAGAGTGGTGGTACGACAGAGGTATCGTCATCCTGAAAACGAGAAAATCTAGGCAAAGGACTTGAGGCCCAGCTGTCTGTCATCGTTTTTATTCCAGACCAAATGCGCACTTTGGCGTCCCCCGAATATTGAATGGAAAATTTACAACGTGGTGATAGGATAAACTTCGCTATAAATTGTTTTTGTTATTTTGACAGTGTAGCGTATCGTTTCTCCATTGACTATCGCATTAAGCTACCATACCCACCTCATGTAGTGAACAATGTGGCTGAAGGTTTGGTAGCAGATATCTTCCCATCTCTTGCAGCGAAATAAGCGGCAAGTTCGATTAGGTTGAAGTTTAACCTATCGCAGATGTCATGTATGGGTGGAGGAGTCTGATGCCATGACCATACAATCGTCCGCTTATAATAAGACCTCTATGCCGTCTGGAGGGGATGGAATTGAGGATAGGTAGAAGTTTAACAGTGCCGGCGATAGCACTCAGCCTTGGAGAACTTCCTGTTTCAAAAATGTTCCACAAATGACTGGCGACCACACAGATAATCCGCGACCCAGCGTTTCAGGCCTGGCTGGAGAGACATGTTGGCGATGTCCTCAAATAGTTTGGCATGGCCGGCAGTGTCGAATGATTTCGATAGGTCCAGTGCCACGGGGACCGTCCTATCAAATGGCCTAGGATGATTCAAGCCACGGGATAATTTAGCCCACCTTCCAGACATGGGGTACTATGAGAGAGTTCAAAAACAGGTTGAAGAAACTTGTAAGGGAATCAAATCCAGGATCTACATCCAGATTCTTTAGGATCAGTAAAGAGATTGCGTCGGGGCCTAACACCTTGGAAAATTTGGCGCCACCGGTGACCATGGATACGACGAAGTTATAACGTCGGAGGTTATGAAGACTGTTGGCCGTCGATGGTGAGTATTATGGGGAGTTAATCTGATGCCAGGATGCTTGACTCAGGAGATCAGGGTATGCAATAGAAATTTCAGGCGAGCTGCTACACCTCCTCGTAATCCTAGTGGGGGAATTCTCATTCACCGTGCAAAACGTGTAGCCTTCAATCTGCTCTGCTCTGCCAAAGCTATGCCCAGCTGGTCGTTACCTAGAGGAGAATGTCATGAAAGTCTCCTGGAACCAGGCCTTTATGGCTAAACAGTAGGCCACAAATGTCTGGCCTGTAAACTTGGCCACTTATTGGGTCACAACAACCATCAGGGCGGTATGTACATGTTGTGTAGCTCTATTTCGGTAGTACCAGAACCCAAACAGGCCATTTAGGGATCGCTTGCGCCAGGCGCAGGGAGATTGGTCTATAGTAAACCGAATGGTGTATCACGAAGGCCTATTCCCCACCTCCACATTTTAAGCAAACTTTATGTAGCCCAACAGTTGTCACCGATATAACTGTCGGGCAGCTTTGTCTCCTGGATCGCTGCAACTAATATGATCTCCCGACTCATAAAATCTTATATCTCGTTGATCTTGCCTCGTAGACCATTTCAATTCAATTGCAAGAATGATACACTCCACTCCATGCGCCTATGAATGACTCCATTTGGTCAATCCGGTACGTACTCGTAAATATAAACAACTACTATGTATAAACCGACACGCTTCGCTTCGCCTTTATTCACACCAAGTGAATAGTATGTTTCTCGTTCTTAGTCTATAAAAAATTTGAAATTTTAATTCTACAGATCTTTTGTTCAAAATTCTTTATTCTATAAATTTTTTTTTTAAATAGATTTCTTTTTATAACCTACACCACAACTGTGGTACAGGGTATTATAACTTAGTGAATTAGTTTGTAACACCCAAAAGGAAGAGAGATAGATTCATTGATAAGTATACCGATCGACTCAGAATCACTTTCTGATTCGGTTTAGCTATGTCCGTCTGTCTGTCCATGTTAATTTGTGTACAAAGTACAGGTCGCAGTTTTTATATGATCGTCTTCAAATTTGGTACAGGCATGTTTTTCGGCCTAGAAACGAAGCCTATTGAAATTGGAAAAAATCGGTTAACATCTGGATATAGCTACCATATATGTTCGTCCGATTTTCAGTAATAATGCTATAAAATGGTCATTTGTTAACCGTTTCTCACGAAATTCGGCAGAAAGGTTTTTTTTTACGACTGTCGACATTACTGGTGAATTTCATTAAAAACGATTTAGATTTAGAAATAGCTCTCTCTCTCTCTATATATATATATATATATACATATATATATATATATATATATATATATATATATATATATATATATATATATATATATATATATATATATATATATATATATATATATATATATATATATATATATATATATATATATATATATATATATATATATATATATATATATATATATATATATATATATATATATATATATATATATATATATATATATATATATATATATATATATATATATATACATATATATATATATATATATATATATATATATATATATATATATATATATATATATATATATATATATATATATATACATATATATATATATATATATATATATATATAGAGAGAGAGAGAGAGAGAGAGAGAGAGAGCTATTTCTAAATCTAAATCGTTTTTAATGAAATTCACCAGTAATGTCGACAGTCGTAAAAAAAAACCTTTCTGCCGAATTTCGTGAGAATCGGTTAACAAATGACCATAGAAATCGGCCCAGATTTTGATATAGCTGTCATATATCTATATCGCCCGATTTTCTTTAAGAGCCACTGCAAGTGCATTTATTGACCAATCTTGCCCAAAATGTGCACAACGCCTTCCTTCACGACTACCACATTATCTGAGAAGTTTGCTCGGAATCGCTTCAGAATTAGATATAGCTCCATATATACGTTCGTCGGATTTTGGGTTATTTGCCATAATGTTGTCATTTGTCAACCGTAGTTTTTACAGTTTGAACATATTTGCTGGCCGAGGTCCGTCAAAATTGGTTCGGAATTGGATATAGGTCCCACATTGTACTTATAGTGCAGATGTAGGGTATTATACAGTCGGCACCGCCCAACTTTTGCCCTTCCTTACTGGTTTATCTATGACAAAGACAGGCTTTAAAATTGTTTTAAACAATTATTGTTAAGGCTCGTCTCAGGGTCGGAACGTTAAAATATAATCCCGCAAACAACCTCCACTAAATTTCTATATTTTATTTCTCATTATTCAGAAAACCCTAGGTGTCATCAAATTTGACACTCTACCCTCTTTTTGTTGGTATAGACGTTTCCATTCAGACCCAGTCGTAAACAGCCAGTAGAGGTCGCAAAACGCCTATAACATTGATCATGATGTGATAGTTGTATTTAAATGAATATATGCAATATGAAAATATTGCCCAGCGGCACGTCGTCTGTACTTGCCTAAGAAAAATGGTCCCTTATCGATGAACTAAAGTTTGAATCGGAAAAACTGTTAATGTGGTGGCCAACGTGGCGCTATGGTTTGCATCTTCGCCTATGACACCGAGCGAATCGTCATAAATTTTGAAGCAAGGCAGCCTACATTGTCCATTGAACCTAAATTAATTAAATCACACAGTATCATGTTGGGTCATTATTATTGATCGACTGTTTTAGAGTGAGGAAGTCCCTTATTACCAGAATAAAGATATCAGATTCGAAGGCCACAACCTCATATAAAATTTTAAATCCCAACAGGACAATGTGTTAGGTATATACAGCCATTTGATGGGGGCGTCTATAGAAAGGTTGTGAGCCAAACTTCTTCTGTCACTTAAGCACAAATTTAAATATCGCACTTAAAAATATACATTGTCCCCGATTGTTTTGATAGGTTAATTAACCTATTTGAAGCTCTTTTAGAAAGCTACCTGGATACTTGAGCACATTTTTTAATGTCATACTCATTGAATTCCACATAGCCATTATAGGCTAATATGCCCATTTGGGGGACTTACTGGGGGTGGGACGACCCCCCAACTACTTGAACCAAAATTTGTATGTCATATGCGTAATATTCTCCTACGCATACCTTTCATTTGATACCCATATTGTCCGGATCAGCCAACTTTTGGTTTTGGGTAGTGTTTTTGGCTTAAGGGGGTAGGGTCCACCTTCCGTTATCAACAAATTACATTGCCTATTGCTCCTTTCAGGGCATATTCGTAATATACTCCCGAATAGCTTTCAGTTGAGTCCATAAAGTCATTATCGTCCAATATGCCTATTTGGGTGGTGTTTTTAGCATAACGGAGGAGGGTCGCCTTTCCAATATCAACAAATTTTATAGCTTGTTGCTCCTTCCAGGCCATATTCGTTAACTACTCGTCCGATATGCCAGAAAGAGGCCAGAGTGGTCAAAATAGATCATCAAAAGATCATACAGCATTTATCTTTGTTATGGCAACCTCTCGATCCTTTCAATAAAAATTACAAAATATAGGAATTTCGTTGCGGTTGTTTGCGGTACTATTTATTAACTTTCCCCTTTACCATAACTTTCAAAAACACCAGATCTCGGAAATGAGAAAGGCGATTTAAGCGAAATTTTTTTTGCACACTTACAGTAACCTAAATCCAAAAATTTTGTTATCAAAATCTGGAGTGGGGTGCCTAGGAGGGCCACCCACCCCCAAAACCTGCCGAACAACATGTCCCCCCCAAAAAAAACCCTGAAGTCGGACATATTTATCGACAACTGCAATATGGACATTTATATAAAGGTCTTTGAGAATAGAGCACGAAATTGACTTCCAAATTTGTGATCAAAAGCTGGTGGTTCTCCCCACCCCCAAACAAGACTTTTTTCCTGACCATTGCTATGTGGGGTTTAAATATGAAGTATGTGACAGCAGAAAAATCCATAAGAAAATTGGAATACATTTTCAACTGAAATTAGACAGAAATTTCCAAATTTAGAGTACTTCTCTCCAACATAGTATTATCGGGCACGGCAGAGCGGGCCGGACTCGGTTAATCTTATTTTTAAAAATCAATATTTGTTTGTTTGTTTGTCTGTTCCTTATAGACTCGAAAGCGACAAAGCCGATATTTTTGGGAATTTCACAGATGTTGCATAATGATCCCGTGGTGCAAATAGAGGTGGGCGGATCATCCCCCCCCAACCACCCACACCCTAATTTTCAGATACGTTTTCTTATCCTTTTCATTTGAGTCCCATATTGTCGTGATTGGTCTAAATATATGTTTGGTAGGTTTAAGGGCGGGACAGCCCCCTTAGGTACCCCGAAATTTGGATACCAAATTTTTATACCCTCCACCATAAGATGGGGGGTATACTAATTTCGTCATTCTGTTTGTAACTACTCGAAATATTCGTCTGAGACCCCATAAAGTATATATATTCTTGATCGTCGTGAAATTTTATGTCGATCTAGCCATGTCCGTCCGTCTGTCCGTCCGTCCGTCTGTCTGTCGAAAGCACGCTAACTTCCGAAGGAGTAAAGCTAGCCGCTTGAAATTTTGCACAAATACTTCTTATTAGTGTAGGTCGGTTGGTATTGTAAATGGGCCATATCGGTCCATGTTTTGATATAGCTGCCATATAAACCGATCTTGGGTCTTGACTTCTTGAGCCTCTAGAGTGCGCAATTCTTATCCGATCAGAATGAAATTTTGCACGATGTGTTTTGTTATGATATCCAACAACTGCGCCAAGTAAAGTTCAAATCGGTCCATAACCTGATATAGCTGCCATATAAACCGATGTTGGGTCTTGACTTCTTGAGCCTCTAGCGTGCGCAATTCTTATCCGATCAGAATGAAATTTTGCACGACGTGTTTTGTTATTATATCTAACAACTGTGCCAAGTATGGTTCAAATCGGTCTATAACCTGATATAGCTGCCATATAAACCGATCTTGGGTCTTGATTTCTTGAGCCTCTAGAGTTCGCAATTCTTATCCGATTGGAATGAAATTTTGCACGACGTGTTTTGTTATGATACCCAACAATTGTGCCAAGTATGGTTTAACTCGGTCCATAACCTGATATAGCTGCCATATAAACCGATCTTGGGTCTTGAATTCTTGAGCCTCTAGAGGGCACAATTCTTATCCGATTTGAATGAATTTTTGCACGAAGTATTTCGTTATGATATCCAACAACTGTGCCAAGTATGGTTGAAATCGGTCCATAACCTGATATAGCTGTCATATAAACAGATCTGGGGATTTGACTTCTTGAGCTTTTAGAGGGCGCAATTCCTATCCGATTTGGCTGAAATTTTGCATGACGTATTTTATTTTTACTTTCAACAACTGTGTCAAATAAGGTTCAAATCGGTTTATAACCTGAATTAGCTGCCATATAAACCGATCTGGGATCTTGACTTCTTAACCCTTAGAGGTCGCAATTATTATCCGATATGCCTGAAATTTTGTACGACGGATCCTCTCATGACCATCAACAAACGTGTTTATTATGGTCTGAATCGGTCTATAGCCCGATACAGATCCCATATAAATTGTTCTCTCTATTTTACTTCGTGAGCCCCAATAGGCGCAATTCTTATACGAATTGGCTGAAATTTTACACAGGTCTCCAACATATAATTTAATTGTGTTCCGAACCGGACCATATCTTGATATCGTTTTAATAGCAGAGCAACTCTTTTCTTATATCCTGTTTTGCCTAAGAAGAGATGCCGGGAAAAGAACTCGACAAATGCGATCCATGGTGGAGGGTATATAAGATTCGGCCCGGCCGAACTTAGCACGCTTTTACTTGTTATTTTTAGGGTACTATATGAGAGCACACAAAATTTCGCTTAAATCGCACCACCCCACCCATCTCCGAGATCTGGCGTTTCTGAAAATTAGGGTAAGGGGGAGGGTCCGCTCCCCCTTCAGAAATCAAAAAATGTAGTACCCCATTCTCACCACTGGGTCATTATGTACCATCTGTGAAAATTTCAAGAAAATCGTTTCAGCCATTTCTGAGTTTATAAGGAACACACAAACAAACAAACACAAATTGATTTTTATACCCTCCACCATAAGATGGGGGGTATACTAATTTCGTCATTCTGTTTGTAACTACTCGAAATATTCGTCTGAGACCCCATAAAGTATATATATTCTTGATCGTCGTGAAATTTTATGTCGATCTAACCATGTCCGTCCGTCTGTCCGTCCGTCCGTCCGTCCGTCCGTCTGTCTGTCGAAAGCACGCTAACTTCCGAAGGAGTAAAGCTAGCCGCTTGAAATTTTGCACAAATACTTCTTATTAGTGTAGGTCGGTTGGTATTGTAAATGGGCCATATCGGTCCATGTTTTGATATAGCTGCCATATAAACCGATTTTGGGTCTTGACTTCTTGAGCCTCTAGAGTGCGCAATTCTTATCCGATTGGGATGAAATTTTGCACGACGTGTTTTGTTATGACATACAACAACTGTGCCAAGTATGGTTCAAATCGGTCCATAACCTGATACAGCTGCCATATAAACCGATCTTGGGTCTTGACTTCTTGAGCCTCTAGAGTGCGCAATTCTTATCCGATTGGAATGAAATTTTGCACGACGTGTTTTGTTATGACATCCAACAACTGTGCGAAGTATGGTTCAAATCGGTCCATAACCTGATACAGCTGCCATATAAACCGATCTTGGGTCTTGACTTCTTGAGCCTCTAGAGTGCGCAATTCTTATCCGATTGGAATGAAATTTTGCACGACGTGTTTTGTTACGATATCCAACAACTTTGTTAAGTATGGTTCAAATCGGTCCATAACCTGATATAGCTGCCATATAAACCGATCTTGGGTCTTGACTTCTTGAGCCTCTAGAGTGCGCAATTCTTATCCGATTGGAATGAAATTTTGCACGACGTGTTTTGTTATGACATCCAACAACTGTGCCAAGTATGGTTCAAATCGGTCCATAACCTGATACAGCTGCCATATAAACCGATCTTGGGTCTTGACTTCTTGAGCCTCTAGAGTGCGCAATTCTTATCCGATTGGAATGAAATTTTGCACGACGTGCTTTGTTACGATATCCAACAACTGTGACAAGTATGGTTCAAATCGGTCCATAACCTGATTTAGCTGTCATATAAACCGATCTTGGGTCTTGACTTCTTGAGCCTCTAGAGGGCGCAATTATTATCCGATTTGCCTGAAATTTTGTACGACGGATTCTCTCATGACCATTAACATACGTGTTTATTATGGTCTGAATCGGTATATAGCCCGATACAGCTCCCATATAAATCGATCTCTCTATTTTACTTCTTGAGCTCACAAAGTGCGCAATTCTTATTCGAATTGGCTGACATTTTACACAGGTCTCCAACATATAATTTAATTGTGGTCCAAACCGGACCATATCTTGAAATCGCTCTAACAGCAGAGCAAATCTTTTCTTATATCCTTTTTTGCCTAAGAAGAGATGCCGGGAAAAGAACTCGACAAATGCGATCCATGGTGGAGGGTATATAAGATTCGGCCCGGCCGAACTTAGCACGCTTTTACTTGTTATATATAAGATATATATTCTTGATCACGCTACAGTCTTCGAAAACAGGGAGCCGCAACTTTGCACAGATTCTTTTTTTGTCCAAAAGCTGGTTAAGTTCGAAGATGGACTATATCGGACATTTATTATCGGATTTTGCTGAAATTTGGGGCAGTGAGTTGCGTTAGGCCCTTTGACATCCCTCTTCAATTTGGTCCAAATCGGTTCAGATTTGGATATATCTGCCATATAGACTGATCTCTCGATTTAAATTCTTAGGCCCCTAAAAGGCACAATTAATATCCGATTTAGCCAATATTTGGGACTGTGAGTTGTGTTAGGCCCTTTGACATCCCTTGTGACTTTGGCTCAGATCGGTCCATATAGCTGCCATATAGACCGATCTGCCGATTTAGGGTCTTAGGCCATAAAATACGCATTTTTTGTCCGATGTCGCCGAAAATTGGGACAGTGAGTTGTGTTAGGCCCTTCGACATCCTTCGTCAATTTGGCTCAGATCGGTCCAGATTTGGATATAGCTGCCATATAGACCGCTCCACCGATTTATGGTCTTAGGCCCATAAAAGCCACATTTACTATCCGATTTTGCTGAAATTTGGGACAGTGAGTTGTGTTAGGCCTTTCGATACCCTTCTTCAATTTCACTCAGAGCGGTCCAGATTTGGATATAGCTGCCATATATTGTAGACCGATCCTCCGATTTAGGGTATTTGGCCCATAAAAGGCGCATTTATTGTCCGATGTCGCCGAAATTTGGGACAGTGAGTTAAGTTTAACCCCTTGACATACTTCTGCATTATCACACAGATCGGTCCAGATTTGAATATAGCTGCCATATAGACCGATCTCTCGGTTTTAGGTTTTGGGGCCATAAAAAGCGCATTTATTGTCCTATTTCGCCGCAATTTGGGACAGTGAGTTGTGTTAGGCCCTTCGATACCCTTCTTCAATTTCCCTCAGATCGGTCCAGATTTGGATATAGCTGTCATATAGACCGATCCTCCGACTTAGGGTCTTAGACCCATAAAAGCCACATTTATTATCCGATTTTGCTGAAATTTTGGACAGTGAGTTGTGTTAGGCCCTTACATCATTCTTAAATTTGGCTCAGATCGGTCCAGATTTGGATATAGCTGCCATATAGACAGGTCCGCCGATTTAGGGTCTTTGGCCCATAAAAGGCGCATTTAATGTCCAATGTCGCCGAAATTCGGGACAGAGAATTGTGTTAGGACCATCGACATTCTTCGTCAATTTAGCTCATATAAAAAGATGCTCCGTTTTAGGGTATTAGGCCCATAAAAGACGCATTTATTGTCCGATGTCGCCGAAATTTGGGACAGTGAGTTAAGTTTAACCCCTTGATATACTTCTGCATTATGGCTCAGATCGGTCCAGATTTCGATATAGCTGCCATATAGATCGATCTCTCGGTTTTAGGTTTTGGGGCCATAAAAAGCGTATTTATTGTCCTATTTCGCCGCAATTTGGGACAGTGAGTTGTGTTAGGCCCTTCGATACCCTTCTTCAATTTCACTCAGAGCGGTCCAGATTTAGATATAGCTGCCATATAGACCGATCTCTCGACTTAATGTTTTGGGCCCATAAAAGGCGCATTTATTGTCCGATGTTGTCGAAATTTGGGACAGAGGGTTAGGTTAAGCCCTTCCACATATTGCTACAATTTGGTCCAGTTCGATGTCTTGATTTAAACTCTTGGCCCCAAAAAAGACGCATTAATAATCCGATGTGACTGAAATTTTACACATTGACTTATGTTAGGCTTTTCGACGTCCATGTTGTATATGGTTCAGATCGGTTTATTTTTAAATATAGCTACAAAACAGACCAATATTTCATTATACATAATTGAACAATGACTTGTACTTATTAGTATTTGGTCCAAATCGGATCATATTTCGATATAACTGCTATGGGACATAAGGTATGCAATTTTCACCGGATTTTCATGATAGGTGGTTTACATATATACCCATGGTGGTGGGTATCCAAAATTCGGCCCGGCCGAACTTAACGCCTTTTTACTTGTTTTTTTTTTTTTTTTTGTTTACGTGGAGTACATCTAGCATCCAAACTTAGATGACCCTTAACCATCCGAGTGAATTTATAGACCAATAAAGATCATATGGAATTCCAATAAAGGTATTTGTGTTGTTGTACTGTTAGTTAAGCAACATACACATACCATTTTCGTAGCATGGTATTTTACTAAAAAATCTTTAGTTGTCGAAATTAAATATTAAAAGGAACTGGTTTGGCTACTTATATATTATATTATGTATGTATATTATGTTAAATGCCCTTCAATAGGACGTGTAGTTCGAGCGTTATAATGTGTGATTTAAACGAATGATCTATGTCAGTAGAGTAGGAATCTTATATTGATATAAGGATTCAAGTGTCCGGGACACGTCCTGCCGTTCAGCAAGACATGTAGATCGCGACAATAAATGACTTAAATAAATTTTCGTTTGGATCTTAGCGTCGGGGCGACCGTCTCCTGCCAATAAAAACAAGTAACAAGTAAAAGGGTGCTAAGTTCGGCCGGGCCGAATCTTATATACCCTCCACCATGGAGGGCATTTGTCGAGTTCTTTTCCCGACATCTCTTCTTAGGCAAAAAATGATATAAGAAAAGATTTGCTCCGATATCAAGATATGATCCGGTTTAGACCACAATTAAATTATATGTTGGAGACCTGTGTAAAATGCCAGCCAATTCGAATAAGAATTGCGCCCTTTGTGGGCTCAAGAAGTAAAATAGAGAGATCGATTTATATGGGAGCTGTATCGGGCTTTGGACCATATAAACACGTATGTTGATGGTCAAGAGAGGATCCGTTGTACAAAATTTCAGGCAAATCGGATAATAATTGCGACCTCTAGAGGCTCAAGAAGTCAAGATCCCAGATCGGTTTATATGGCAGCTATATCAGGTTATGAACCGATTTGAGCCTTATTTGACACAGTTGTTGAAAGTAAGAATAAAATACGTCATGCAAAATTTAAGCCAAATCGGATAGGAATTGTGTCCTCTAGAGGCTCAAGAAGTCAAGTCCCCAGATCTGTTTATATGACAGCTATATCAGGTTATGAACCGATTTGAACCATAATTAGCACAGTTGTTAGAAGTGATACTTAAACACTACGTGCAAAGTTTCAGTCAAATCGGATAAGAATTGCGCCCTCTAGAGGCTCAAGAAGTCAAGATCCCAGATCGGTTTATATGGCAGCTATATCAGGTTATGAACCGATTTGTACCATAATTAGCACAAGTGTTAGAAGTGATACTTAAACACAATGTGCAAAATTTCAGTCAAATCGGATAAGAATTGCGCCCTCTAGAGGCTCAAGAAGTCAAGATCCCAGATCGGTTTATATGGCAACTATATCAGGTTATGAACCGATTTGTACCATACTTGGCACAGTTGTTGGATATCGTAACAAAACACGTCGTGCAAAATTTCATTCCAATCGGATAAGAATTGCGCTCTCTAGAGGCTCAAGAAGTCAAGACCCAAGATCGGTTTATATGACAGCTATACCAGGTAATGGACCGATTTGAACCATAATTAGCACAAGTGTTAGAAGTGATACTTAAACACTATGTGCAAAATTTCAGTCAAATCGGATAAGAATTGCGCCCTCTAGAGGCTCAAGAAATCAAGATCCCAGATCGGTTTATATGGCAGCTATATCAGGTTATGAACCGATTTGTACCATACTTGGCACAGTTGTTGGATATCACAGCAAATCACGTCGTGCAAAATTTCATTCCAATCGGATAAGAATTGCGCACTCTAGAGGCTCAAGAAGTCAAGACCCAAGATCGGTTTATATGACAGCTATATCAGGTTATAGACCGATTTGAACCATACTTGGCACAGTTGTTGGATATCATAACAAAACACGTCGTGCAAAATTTCATTCCAATCGGATAAGAATTGCGCACTCTAGAGGCTCAAGAAGTCAAGACCCAAGATCGGTTTATATGGCAGCTATATAAAAACATGGACCGATATGGCCCATTTACAATACCAACCGACCTATTTCAAGCGGCTAGCTTTACTCCTTCGGAAGTTAGCGTGCTTTCGACGGATAGACGGACGGACGGACAGACGGACGGACATGGCTAGATCGACATAAAATATCGCGACGATCAAGAATATATATACTTTATGGGGTCTCAGGCGAATATTTCGAGTAGTTACAAACAGGATGACGAAATTAGTATAGCCCCCATCCTATGGTGGAGGGTATAAAAAGGCGTTAAGTTCGGCCAGGCCGAACTTTGTATACCCACCACCTCGGGTATATTTATAAACCAGTTTACGTTAGAATCCGGTGAAAAATGCATAATTTTATCCCAATAGCAGCTTTATCGAAATATGGTCCGATTTGGACCAAATTCGACATGGATATGGAGTGGCCTAATAAGTACCAGTCATTGTTCAATTTTCAAAACAAAATATAAAATTGAAGAAGGATGTCGAAAACGCTAACATAACTCACTGTCCCAAATTTCGGCGAAATCGGATAATAAATGCGCCTTTTATGGACCCAAAGCCTTGCAACGAGAGATCGGTCGATATGGCAGCTATATCCAAATCTGGACCGATCTGGGCCAGCATGCAGAAAGTTGTCGAAGAGCCTAACACAACTCATTGTTTCAAATTTCGGCGAAATCGAGCAATAAATGCGCCTTTTATGGCCCTCAAAACCTTATATCGAAAGATCGGTCTATATGGCTGCTATATCCAAATCTAGACCGATCTAACGCAACCCACTGTCCCAAATTGTGGCGACATCGGACAATAAATGCGAATTTTATGGGCCCAAGACCCTAAATCGAGAGATCGGTCTATACAGCAGCTACATCCATATCTGAGCCGGTCTGAGCCAAATTGAAGATGGATGTGGAGTGGCCTAACGCAACTCACTGCCCCAAATTGTAGCAAAATCGGATAATATATATGGGACTAAGACCCCAAATCGTAGGATCGGTCTATATGGTGGCTATATCCAGTTATAGTCCGATATAGCTCATCTTCAAACTTTACCTGCGTATGGACAAAAAAAGAATCTGTGCAAAGTTACAGCTCAATATCTCTATTTTTAGAGACTGTAGCGTGATTTCAACAGACAGACGGACATGGCTAGATTGTTTTAGATGTTTCCGCTGATTAAGAATATATATGCTTTATAGGGTCGGAAGCGGATATTTCGATGTGTTGCAAACGGAATGACAAAATTAATATACCCACATCCTTCGGTGGTGGGTATAACAACACCAAACCGTCGTGTAGGACGACCGAGAATATATTGTACTCAAATGAAGAGATGTATCTGAAGGCAAGGCCCTCGCTCTATCCTACCCAAAAAACGTATAAAATATATGAAGTCCGATCAGGGTAGAATAGGATAGCAATAATAGGTATTTGGTAGCAGAGTACACTTTTTACCCTCAAATTTGGATTGACACAGGAGGACCTGCGGTTCTTTAAAAATGTGGTATACCAAGTGGTAGCTTTGAAATATGATTTTGAAAGTAGTTTGTGTGGCTCTGAACAAAACCCGTAGCCCCCAATATTTTGAAAGCCACCTTCAAAATGCTTAACATTATAGGGCTCAAACGAAATCGTGCTCTAGCACAATGCTGATATTAACTCAGTGTCCACCCCCTAAACTCTCTTCACGGTTGCCTACTATTGCAATAAAGGGCTCAAATAATAGGTATTTGATAGTAGAATGGAAATTTGATAGGCTTAATGAGTGGCTGACCGCCACACCCTACTATGGTGATGGGTTCGCGGCCCATTTTAGCACGCTTTTACTTGTTGTTTGTTATCGGAAGGCGTTTGGACCTTTCCCCGTAACTCACAAGCACCAACTAAAAATAAACAAGTACCGATCGGGGCAATATTGGACTCAAATGAAAAAAATTCGGGAGGAGAGTACAAAGTTGATATAAAACAAGTAAAAAGGCGTTAAGTTCGGCCGGGCCGAACTTTGGATACCCACCACCTCGGAAATATATGTAAACCACCTTTCATCAAAATCCGGTGAAAATTGTATGCCTTTTGTCCCATAGCAGTTATATCAAAATATGTTCCAATTTTGATTTCGAAGGGCCTAACTCAACTCACTGTCCCAAATTTCGGCGAAATCGAACAATAAATGCGCATTTTATGGACCCAAAACCTTATATCGAGAGATCGGTCTATATGACAGCTATATTCAAATCTGGACTGATCTGCGCCATATTGCAGAAGGAAGTCGAAGGGCTTAACCTTACTCACTGTCCTGAATTTCGGCAACACCGGACAATAAATGCACCTTTTATGGGCCCAAAACCTGAAATAGAGAGATCGGTCTATATGGCAGCTATATCCAAATTTTAACCGAATTGTGGCATATTGAAGGATTATGTCGAGGGGCTTAACTTAACTCACTGTCCCAAATTTCGGCGACATCGAACAATAAATAAGCATTTAATGGGCCCAAAACCTGAAATCGAGGGATCGGTCTATATGGCAGCTATATCCAAAACTGGACCGATCTGTACCAAATTCATGAGAATAAATGTGGCTTTTATGGGCCTAAGACCCTAAATCAGCGGATCGGTCTATATGGGGGCTATATGAAGATATAGTCCGATATTGCCCATCTTCGAACTTAACCTGCTTATGGACAAAAAAAGAACCTGTGCAAAATTTCAGCTTAATATCTCTGTTTTTAAAGACTGTAGCGTGATTTCAACAGACAGACGGACGGACATGGCTAGATCTCTTAGATTTTTACGCTGATCAAGAATATATATACTTTATAGGGTCGGAAATGGATATTTCGATGTGTTGCAAACGGAATGACAAAATGAATATACCCCCATCCTTCGGTGGTTGGTATAAAAATGAGTCCAGGAATCTAGGGGGCCGCCCCGATCGCAAAACCCCTTAGTATAGGCATGTTGGACGACTACTACAATATGGAACTTAACTCAAAACTATTAGGAGTAGACTACGAATATGGTATAAAAGAAGCAATAGGATCCTCTCCCGTTTTCCCACAAAACATTACCCAAAATTAAAATCAAATGATAGGTATTGGAGAGTATAATACGAATAAAATTTGGGTAATACGAATAAAAATTGGGTCCAAGTAACCAAGGGGTCACCCCAACCTCAAAACTTCTCCAAACAGACATATGGGACGTACATATCGTTATGGGACTGAAATGATAGATATTCGGGAGTAGATTACGAATATGGCATAATAAATGAGATCCAAGTAATTGCAGGTTGCCCCACCCTCAAATAGATAACGAGTGTGACATTAAAATTTGTGTCCATGTATACAGGTGGCGCTTCACCTTTTAAAAGCGCCTTAAATAGGTTAATTGATAAATTAAAACAATGGGGGATCTAGTGGTAAATATGCTTGAGTGGAGTGGGTCATTTTAACTTGTGCTGAAGTGACAACCATTCTATATACGCCCCTAACCCACGGCTGTATTGACCTTTCAGGACAATATGGGGTTCAAAAGATCATATGAGGTTGTGGACTGCGAATCTGATATTTATTCTGGGGGATCACCTGAGCCCAAAACAGTCGATCAATCATAATAACCCAATAGGATGCTGTGTGATTTAATTAATTCAGGGACAAAAAAAAAAACAATATACTCCAAAAAATATGAGGACTCGTTCGGTGTTATAGGCGGAGATGCAAACCTTATCGCAACGGTGGCCGCCACAGTAACATCAGGGATATATCTTACATATCAGTTTTTCCGATTCAAATTTTAGTTAATCGATAATTGACCATTCTTTTCTAGACAAGTTCAGACGTGCCACTGTGCAACACTTTTTAGTTCAAAAGTATTACATGGTTTAATTTCTAAAAGTGCCGCCACCAATAGTGTGGGGATGACCTCGCGCAGTATCAATATCCGACATTTCCATCAACTCGTCGAAATCGAAGAAGATAAAAGAACTATAGTTTTTCAATGACACTGCGAGAAAATATAGAAAATTACAAAGTATCTGTCTAGGAGTTGCTGAATACGACCATGGTAGGATGCCTTACATTGCTGCTTGCCAGACATACATCCGCGACGCGAACATGGCCATCCACACCCGGGTGGACACCGACGACCCTATCTAGTTTCCATGCTGGTGGAGGTAGCTGTTCATGTCTAATAATAACCAAACCGTCTACCACGATATGCCTTTCGGGAAATTTCCCAAACTTTTTAAATATTCCTCCTTCCAACAAAAGTTGCCGCGCAACGGCTTTTATGCGAATTCTATTAACCAACTACAATGGTTATTCATCAAAAAGTGACCGGGGGTCAAAGCATCAAGCTCCTGCGAATTAACCGAAAGTGGACATAACCGCCAAGAATTCAAACAAGCTTCAATTCGCGCCAAAAAAGTCTATAATTCCTTTAATGTGAATTTCATGTCACCGACTTGCCATTAAAAATGCGGCTTAAAACTTTTCACATCAACCTCCCAAAGACCTCTCATGTGAGGTGCTCCCGACACAACGCTAGAATTCCTACGAATGAAATCCTTAAAGTCCTTTTCAATTTCTCTAGAATTTCTGTAACCTACCAACGAAATTCGTACCATTATCAAATAACATAGTGTGCGGACAACCACAACGAGCGATAAAGGGTTGTAGTGCTGCTAGATGACAAATCCGACACTGCTTCCAAATGTATTGCCTTCGTAGAAAAGCTGACAAATACATAAACGCTTGCCTTAGAGGTTAGACTGTAGCGTCCTCTAGAAGACTTGTCCTCAAAAGTGCCAGCAAAATCTACACCAGTTGAAGTAAACGCCTTTTCAATAACAGTCTTCTCCGAAGAAAGTGCAGCCATAATCTGCCTACACGAATGTTCCTTCTCTAACACACAAGATTTGCATTTACGTATCACAGAACGAATCAAAGATGCACCCAGTTTTCTATTTTCAGAACACGTAACATCAACTATTTCCTCCATGAACAGAAATCAAATGAACGAATTCCACTAAAAGACGCGTAAAACGAAATTTGTAGGTAAGAATGAGAGGATGGCGCTCCGAATACGAAAGAGTTGCAGCACGAGCCAAACGAATATGCATGCGCATAACACCATCTTCGCCAAGAAAGGAATTCAGAGGAGAAAGAACACTTTTATTATCTACGATAGAGTTCTCCATCAAGTCTCTACATTGATCCTTACATGACATAGGATATCAATCAAGCGGCGAAAATTCATCGCGGACATCCTCAAAGGCGCTAAAAAATGAAGCGTGCGTCTTAACGGAACGATTTTCATGTCAGTGTCAAGAGAAACGTTATCACAAAAAGGCCATTACATATCCTTAAGAGAGATACATTGTGGCCCATACCACGAAATTCACGACAAAGCCAAGTCCGCGGGAGGAACTCCCCGACTGCCAAGACGGGACGGTTATCTTCCGATCTCACATGATACAACTCTTTTTCCTGAATACGACACACCCTATTCGCCAAGAGACGGTCCAAGTGGAAGGAGTTTTCTTCAACCATGACAAATAATGGTGGAATCGGTCCAACAATTGATTTTACCAAAATTCAATATCTATCTCCCGAACAATCGTCTTCAGCAGTTCAGACGCCAAAATTGCGCCGCAAAGCTCCAAACGAGACAACGAAGTGGACTTCAGTGGAGCGACTTTAGTCTTACTCGATAGCAAGTTAACCACGATTCTTCCACCAGGGCTCTCTACTCGAATATACATTACCGCCGTTATGCCTACTCTGAGACATCGGAACACTTATGGAGCTCGGCCCAAGCCCCTGGAACGAATTGAACCCATCGATAAATACTAATGAAATTAACATCTGGGTAATGCTGAATGAATTCAATCCACTCGGACTCAGTCTAGCCAAAATTTCTGGATAATAATCTTCGCCACAATAAAGATCGGACCTAACCAACCTTCTGGATCGAACAATTTGGCAATAGCCGAGAAGACTTCGCGTTTAGTGTAGCCGGTCTTCCGCACAATAGGCTGGACTGCAAAGAAAAACGAATCCAATTGAACATTCCATCTACAATAATACCTAAGGCTTTCGAACTGCTGGCTTCCACAAACGACAATAGCAGAGCATAAAACGAATACTCGGATGGCAGAGAATCCAAAATCTCCATATTATTCGCAGTCCAACTCCGCAATTCAATTTTAGCCGTAGAAAGCGCTGAAGTTAGTTAATCCCGCGCCAAGATCAAGGCGTCAAGACCATGGGTTCCCGCTAAAACATCGTCGACACACTCGCACCTACGCAAAATCTGAGCAGCGAGGGGGAATTTGTATTCGGTATCTCCTGCTAGCTTCAACGGTGCCTGTATTTCTAGGTAGGGCGCACAATTATTGCAAAAGGTCAACATTTGTAACTCATAGTCCTGCATTGGTTTCGTGGGAGAATCATTAAAAAGTTTTCTCTGCAAGGGCATATGAGCAGGATCGACACGAATCTGTCGATACATCTGAGAAATATCACAGTTAAAAACCAAAGCTCTCCAGACAATGGAAGAATCCAGCGGAGAACCAGTCTTCAGATAACAAATTCTATTCGACGTAGCAGAAACCGTTTTATTAACACCCGATACCATAACATTAGGCGAGCTAGTAGAACGCATCAAACGATTTTGAAAACGCTCAGTTAGAAACGAAGACTCCGAAGCAGGATAAATCAATGCTCGCGCAGGATACAAAACACCATTGTGAACAACATTGATCATAGCAGTTCCCAAAAGCACTGCTTTGTTCTATGAAGTGTAAAAGACCTGTCGTGATACACAAGCAGTCTAATTTAAAGGTTGCGGTTCATGGGCAGAAGAATTCGCAGGATGGAAAGTAGGAGCGGCACTAGACAATGTCTTGGTCGAAGCCGACGCCGAACTCGAAGTAGCCGATTTATGTCTTGGTCGAAGATAAGACAGTGACCTATCATAACTGACAATGACTGTGACGTCTGTTCTAGCCAATTTCAACAAAGCAGTAGACCTCTTTAAGTCAAGATTAGGCCACATAGTTTTGGAATGGTCACAGCCCCCTCTTTGTGACCATATATCATTCGTTGTCTTTCGGGCCTGGTCCTAAAAATTTAGTTCACATGTCTCTAGAGGAATACCCACAGATTCCAGTTTCTCTGGAATGTGTAAGGTGTTCCTAGTTTTGCAAGCTCGTCCGCATTACAATTCCCTGGGATATCTCTGTGGCCCGACACCCAGAACAGGGAAATTGTGAACTGTCCAGCCATCACGTTGAGAGATCTGCGACAGTCGAGAGCGCGGTTTTGTGTTCACACATACGTTCTCCAGGGATTTAATGGCTACCTGGCTGTCTGAAAAGATATTTATGCCAATCGTCGTTATGACATTACATTTTAGCCATTCCGCAACTCCCTTAATTGCAAGGATCTCAGCTTGATACATACTACAGTGGTCGGCTAACCTTTTCGATATGAACAGTTCTAGATCTTTAGAGTACACCCCAAAGCCCACCTGGCCGTCTAGTTTTGTACCATCTGTATAAATTCTGTTACCAGAGATATTGTAGTTCCAGTTGATTCTGTCAGGAATAGTGGTACAGTTCTTTTTATCAAAAAACGGCTCATATAGGGTGTAATCCACACTGCCTGGAACATCGGATATTGTATCAAGGATAACAGAGTGTCCGTAGCCGCCACATGACCAAAGAGAACACTCCCTTAGCCTCACGGCAGTGGTCGCAGCAATTTGTATAGCCACAATGTCCAGAAGCGTTAGATGTAGTATTAAATTCAGTGCATCAGATGGTGTCGTTCTCAGGGCGGCTGAGATGCACATACAAGCCATCCTTTGCATCTGGTTGACTACAGAACAGAAGTTGGACTATTGAAGCGCCGTCCACCAGACAACAACACCATATAGCATTATAGGTGTGACAACTGCCATATATACCCAATGCATGACACGGTCTAAAGCCCCAACTATTGCCAATGACTCTCTTGCACCCAGAGAAATCATTGTTTAGAATTCGATTATAGGTATAAATTGATGACAATTGTAAATAATTTTTAATTGTTAGCACCAAAGATCAGTCATTGTCTTAGTTCTGTAGTTAACTTGATTGCGATACTATAGAAAACATTATATGAAGATGTTAAAAATCAATCTATTTGTTATGCCAATCATTTGCATAAAAAACAAATTTGTTTTGCCTCTAGTTGTTGTATCAACTATATATTATTTGAAAATTCCTAACAGAGCACAAACAAAGAGTTAGCTCAACTAAAAAGTCAGCCAAATGCATAAAATTTAACCCAATGTGTTTTTGTGATTTACATTCGGAAAAACAATGCAGTTATTTCTTTTCTGTTTTAAGTATGGTGCAATTTATTAGCGCAAAAGTAAATGTCCAGTATTTACTCAAACAATTATACTACGTAAAAGTTTTAGAAGTTTGTATTTCAAATCGCGCACATCATATTTACGAGGAGCTCACTGATTTATTAGATAAGCCTGCGTTCAGCTGTTGGGTATTAATCGTGATGCAGCTATTTCATCATGTTAGCGTAGTCCATTTTGTTATAATAGTTCTTAGACAGGTGAAATCAATTTGCAGTTCCTAGCTAGATATTTCCCTGTTTATTGTAGAAAGCAATCAACTTCTTGCATATTTACATATTGGAATTAGGAATAAAGAAACAAGTAAAAAATACGCTAAAAGCTCTTTTAATTTTTATACCCTCCACCATAAGATGGGGGGTATACTAATTTCGTCATTCTGATTGTAACTACTCGAAATATTCGTCTGAGACCCTATAAAGTATATATATTCTTGATCGTCGTGAAATTTTATGTCGATCTAGCCATGTCCGTACGTCTGTCCGTCCGTCTGTCCGTCCGTCCGTCTGTCCGTCCGTCCGTCTGTCTGTCGAAAGCACGCTAACTTCCGAAGGAGTAAAGCTAGCCGCTTGAAATTTTGCACAAATACTTCTTATTAGTGTAGGTCAGTTGGTGTTGTAAATGGGCCATATCAGTCCATGTTTTGATATAGCTGCCATATAAACCGATCTTGGGTCTTGACTTCTTGAGCCTCTAGAGTGCGCAATTCTTATCCGATTGGAATGAAATTTTGCACGACGTGTTTTGTTATGATATCCAACAACTGTGACAAGTATGGTTCAAATCGGTTTATAACCTGATATAGCTGCCATATAAACCGATCTTGGGTCTTGACTTCTTGAGCCTCTAGAGTGCGCAATTCTTATCCGATTGGAATGAAATTTTGCACGACGTGTTTCGTTATGATATCCAATAACTGTGCCGAGTATGGTTCAAATCGGTCCATAACCTTATATAGCTGTCATATAAACCGATCTTGGGTCTTGAATTCTTGAGCCTCTAGAGTGTGCAATTCTTATCCGATTGGAATGAAATTTTGCACGACGTGTTTTGTTATGATATCCAACAACTGTGTCAAGTATGGTACAAATCGGTCCATAACCTGATATAGCTGCCATATAAACCGATCTTGGGTCTTGACTTCTTGAGCCTCTAGAGTGCGCAATTCTTATCCGATTGGAATGAAATTTTGCACTACGTGTTTTGTTATGATATCCAACAACTGTGCCGGGTATGGTTCAAATCGGTCCATAACCTTATATAGCTGTCATATAAACCGATCTTGGGTCTTGACTTCTTGAGCCTCTAGAGGGCGCAATTCTTATCCAATTTAAATGAGTTTTGGCACGTAGTATTTTGTTATGATATCCAACAACTGTGCCAAATATGGTTCAAATCGGTTCATAACCTGATATAGCTGTCATAAAAACAGATCTGGGGACTTGACTTCTTGAGCTTTTAGAGGGCGCAATTCCTATCCGATTTGGCTGAAATTTCGCAAGACTTTTTTTATTGTAACTTTCAACAACTATGTCAAATGAAGTACAAGTCGGTTCACAACCTGATTTAGCTGCCATATAAACCGATCTGGGATCTTGACTTTTTGAGCCTCTAGAGATCGCAATTATTATCCGATTTGCCTGAAATTTTGTACGACGTATTCTCTCATGACCATTAACATACGTGTTTATTATGGTCTGAATCGGTCTATAGCCCGATGCAGCTGCCATATAAATCGAATAAAAAGAAGTTGAGGCAACGAATCTGTTTTCTGTGTGTGCAAAATTGCCCTTTCCAAAATGTTGGATTTGATGTTCAATTTCCTGTCCAGCAAAACACTTAGGTATTTTGCACATTATGTAAATGGAACATTCTCTCCTCACAAGGAGACAGGTGCCACTTTAGGGAACTTGTATCTCCTGCTGAAGAGAACTACTGGTCTTGCACGGATTTATACCTAGACCACTTTCGGTAGCCCACACCGCTGTTGCACGTACAGCTTACTAAGGTATATCCCTTAGAGTGCGGGGAAACTTTCCCCTAAAGCAATTGCCACGTCATCAGCATACGTGACCACTTGTACACATTTTTCTTCCAGAGACAAAAATATATTGTTAATGGCTATATTCCAAAGTAGAGGAGAAAACTGCTACCACTTTATATTTATTGGCAGCGAGAGAACCCTCTATGTAGTCGACTAGATCGTGAAGTGCATTCTGCTGCCGCGACAGGCGCTCTCCAGCAATTTTTGCCCTAAGATATATTTGTATCAACCTCTGAAGAGTCTTCAGTAAAAAGAATGACAGACTAATAGGGCGAAAATCTTTCGCCTTCGTGTAGTAAGGTTTTCCTGCTTTCGGAATGAAAATGACCTTCGTGTCTCTTCGTCCCACAGGTATATATGACATGCTGATACAAGCAGAGTATATCTCCCTAAGACAAGGAACCAGTCTCTAAGTCACAGCTTGTAATTCAACCTGTGATACATCATCAGGGCCTGGATTTAAAGGAGTCAAAACTTCTTATCGGCCAAAGGATTTTCGGTTCAGACACAATTTCCCTAATAACGTCCGACGAATGCATATCAGTGACAACCTCTTCTGGCGCCACGTTGTCCGTTGGAGAATTTCCCGGGAAATGTGTATCAAATAGTTCTAGTGTTTCCTCACTAGACATTGTCGATACATTATCTGACTTCTGAATATACTCCACCGTAAGATATAGATGTATCCTCCTACAGAATTCTACCCAGGATTTTTCTGAGCCTTTCTCAGCTCGCCCTTATATTTTCTTAGCTAAGCCTTATAGATGTCCCAATCGTGTGGTGCTCTTCTGGATTGTGCTCTGTTGAAGAGTTTTCTGCGGTCCTTCCTTACATCAACCATCTCTGGGTCCACCATGGCGGTCGCTTTTTGCCTCTTGGCTTAGCACTAGGACATGCTGACACAAGCGAGTCATTCAGGGCCTCTGTTATCCATTTCACCGCTATGCCTATATCACCCACAGTTTCCATTTCCTTCTCTGGTCTCGAAGGGGTATACGTGCAGAATTTGTGCCGAAATTTATCCCAGTCCTTCTGTTTAGCCGAGGGACCACTTCTGCAGTATTTTCTCCAAGGCTGAAAATAATATAACGATGATCAGAGAAGCTATAGTCATCCAACACTTCCCAGTCGCATATCCTTGCGCTTATATCTTCCGATACAAACGTAATATCTAGTACCTCCTGCCTGGTAATAAGGGTCGGTTTATCCCCTTTATTACAAATATCCAGATTGCAACTTGTAATATATTCGATAAGCAGCTCAGCCCTTTCGTTGGAATCCGAACTTCCTCATATCTGGTAATGTGTACTAGCATCACTTCCTATAATGGGAGTCTTGCTTCCTACAGAAGCGGCTTCAACCAGCGACTTAAGGTTTGAAGGCGGCATCTCTGAATCGTGTGCCATATATAGGGAAGCCAGCCAGTAACGAGCCTTGTTTATTTCAAGGCTACTACTAAATCTTCAGTGCTTAGCGACGGAAGAAGAAAAACATTTACACTACTCTTTACAAGAATTATGTCTACGTGCAACAGCGAAGTTGGCTACCGAAAGTAGTCTAGGTATAAATCCGTGCAAGACAGAAGTAGTTATCATCAGCAAGAGATACAAGTTGCCTACAGTGGCAACTGTCTCCTTGGGAGGAGAGAATGTTCCATTTACAAAAAGCACAAAATACCTGAGTGTTTTGCTAGACACGAAATTGAACTTCAAATCAGACATTCTGGAAAGGGAAAGAAAGGCAACTCTTGCCTTATACACCTGCAAGCGAGCCTTTGGCAAAAGTTGGGGGGTTTAGGCCGCGAGTCATGCATTAAGTATACTGCAGTTGTCAGACCTATAATTCTATATGGTGTTGTGGTCTGGTTGACGGCGCTTCGAAATTCCACCTATAGCTCAATACTTAACCGGATCCAAAGGATATCTTGTGTGTACATTACAGCCGCACTGAGAACGACACCATTTCATGCACTGAATGTAATGCTACATCTTATGTCTCTGGACATTGTGGCTAGACTAATTGCAGCGATCAATGCCGGACACTATGTTATACTTGATACAATATCCGATATTCCACGCAGTGTGGATTACACACTACCTGAGCCGCTTTTTGATAAAAATACTGTAACACTTTTCTGATAGAACCGATTGGAACTAAGATATCCCTGTTAACAGAATTTATACAGACTTCTATACGGATGGTTCCAAACTAAACGACCAGGTGAGCTTTGGGGTGTACTCTAAAGATCCAGAACTGGTCATATCGAAAAGGTTAGCCGACCATTGCAGTATGTATCAAGCTGAGATCCTTGCAATTAAGGGAGTTGTGGAATGGCTAAAATGTAATGTCATAACGTCGATTGGCATAAATATCTTTTCAGACAGCCAGGCAGCCATTAAATTTTTTGAGAACGTATTTCTGAACACAAAAACCGCTCTCGACTTTCGCAGATCTCTCAAAGAGATGCCTATACAGTTCAAAATTCACCAGTTCTGGGCGCGGGGCCACAGAGATATCAATTTTCAAATTCCGAGATGTAAGCTAATTTTTCAGGACCAGGCCCGGTAAGGACTCAAGATGTTAAATCGGGAGATCGGTTTATATTAGGTTATAGACCGATTTGGACCCTACCTAGCACAGTTGTTGGAAGTCATAACAGAATACTACATGCAAAAGTTCAGCCATATCAGACGTTAATTGCGGCTTCCATTGGCTCAAGAAATCAAATCGAGAGGTTGGTTTATATGGGAGCTATATCTATATCTGAACCGATATGGCCCAACGACCTACATCAATATTAAGTATCTGTGCAAAATTTCAAGCGGCTAGCTTTACGCGTTTGACCGCTATCATTATTTTGACAGACGGACGGACATGGCTATATATACTTTATGGGGTCTTAGACGAATATTTCTTGGTGTTACGAACGAAATGACTAGATTAATACCACCATCCTATGGGTATAAAAATGCGCCAAAAATTTAATTGATGAAATAATGCAAAAAAAAAAACACAGCGATAACATATAACAAGTAACAGAGTGCCAAATTCAGCTGGGCCGAATCTTACTTACCCTCCACCATAAATCACATTTGTCAAGTTCTTTGAATGACTTTTTCAAATAGAAAAAAACACCAGTCATAGAAAGACACCACCTCCACAATTTCAGGCAAATCTAGTAATAATTGCGACCTTCAGAGGCTCAAAAATTCAAACTGGGCGATATGTTTTGTTTGGCAGCTTTACAAGGTTATATACCGATTTAGACCATTTTTGAAAAAGTGGTTGGAGGTCACACCAAAACGACATATGCAAAGTTCCAAGTATAATGGATAAGAATTGCGCCCTCTAACGGAGGCTCAAAAATTCAAACTTGGCGATATGTTTTGTTTGGAAGCTATACCAGGTTATATACCGATTTAGACCATATTTAACACAGTGGTTGGAGGTCACACCAAAATGACATATGCAAAATTTCAAGTATAATGGATTAGAATTGCGCTCTCTAACAGCCCTAGAAGTCTAATCCGGAGATCGGTCTAAATGGCGGCTATATAGGGATATGTTATAGGTAATAGGCTTCGTCTTTTTAAGACGATCGGATGAAAATTGCGCCCTGTACTTTGTACACAAATAAACATGGACAGATGGACAGACAGACGGACACAGCTAAATCGAATCAGAAAGTGATTTTGAGTCGATCGGTATACTTATCAATGGGTCTATCTCTCTTCCTGCTGGGTGTTACAAACAAATGCACTAAGTAATACCCTGTACCAGAATAGAGGTGTATTTTTATTTCCTCGGCCTCTAAAACAAAAAAAATATTTTCTTAATATTTTATGACCATTTAGCGAAGAAAGCTGGATTTAATGATTTTGGCATAAAATCGCACCTGCTGTCCAAAGGTGTAGGATTATTGCCATCAATTTATTTTTTTTTTTTAATATAGACACCATCAAATGCAATATGACATTAAAAAGATTCCAGAAATCTCACTCCTAAGAATTTTTAGAAATTTTTTCGTTTTGCTTTCTGGGATATAAAAATTTTCCGACTTTGGACAAGCCAAATTCTCCCCAAAACACGACGGGAAAAATTTTGTTACCGGTTTCAGTCGCCCACATTACGACAATCAAAATTTTTTTAGGATACCCCTTTCCTAACTCGAGCTAGAATTTTTCTAGGGCAGTTCTATTTTTGAGTATTTTTCTTCGTTAATGGGTTAAAGCAATCGTAACCGAATCGCAATGTAATTTTTTTTAAAAGATAAAATTTTTGTGAATGTTTGAAACGAAAAGTTATTAGAAGTTTCTTAAAGCCAAAATTTTCAAGGACTTTTCTTGCCAACATTTTTTTAAAAAATTGTTTCAAAAGACAATCATTTAACAAAAATTTTTCTAAAACGATTATATATGAATTTTCTTTTTATTCTAGTTTTATTATTTTAATTGAAATATTATTTAAAAAATATTTTAAAGTGAAATATTTTGCTTGTTAGTCTGAAAAAAATTTCCAAAGAATGATTTATAATTTTTCGTTTTGTTTCTCTTTCGAGACGTGCTCAATGATCGAAGATTTTTGCAATGAAAAAGGAAAGCCAGAGGTCACAACACACACTAACCACTAAGGAACACATTTCGTCATTTGGTTAGAATAACGCATAGGCCATATTATGTGTGAAGGCCTCAGGGCCATACGTTGGTAGGTTGTACTTATACCGAATATACCGCGAAAACGTGTCCACGATGTAAGCACTATACTAAAACAAGTCCGACACCTTTCACACTAGCTGTTCTTTTCCACAACCAAGCCGGTTGTATGTGCCGGATTGACCCGATGAGGTCCTTCATCGGCAAGCGCTGCCGCCTCAGTGTACAATACTATGCTACAAAAAACAACAACCACAATTTTGAACAAGTAAAAGCGTGCTAAGTTCGGCCGGGCCGAATCTTATATACCCTCCACCATGGATCGCATTTGTCGAGTTCTTTTCCCGGCATCTCTTCTTAGGCAAAGCAGGATATAAGAAAAGAGTTGCTCTGCTATTAAAACGATATCAAGATATGGTCCGGTTCGGAACACAATTAAATTATATGTTGGAGACCTGTGTAAAATTTCAGCCAATTCGTATAAGAATTGCGCCCATTGGGGCTCACGAAGTAAAATAGAGAGAACGATTTATATGGGATCTGTATCAGGCTATAGACCGATTCAGACCATAATAAACACGTTTGTTGATGGTCATGAGAGGATCCGTCGTACAAAATTTCAGACATATCGGATAATAATTGCGACCTCTAAGGGTCAAGAAGTCAAGATCCCAGATCGGTTTATACGGCAGCTATATCAGGTTATAAACCGATTTGAACCTTATTTGACACAGTTGTTGAAAGTAAAAATAAAATACGTCATGCAAAATTTCAGATAAATCGGATAGGAATTGCGCCCTCTAAAAGCTTAAGAAGTCAAATCCCCAGATCTGTTTATATGACAGCTATATCAGGTTATGGACCGATTTCAACCATACTTGGCACAGTTGTTGGATATCATAACGAAATACTTCGTGCAAAAATTCATTCAAATCGGATAAGAATTGTGCCCTCTAGAGGCTCAAGAAGTCAAGACCCAAGATCGGTTTATATGGCAGCTTTATCAGGTTATGGACCGATTTAAACCATACTTGGCACAGTTGTTGGGTATAATAACAAAACACGTCGTGCAAAATTTCATTCCAATCGGATAAGAATTGCGAACTCTAGAGGCTCAAGAAATCAAGACCCAAGATCGGTTTATATGGCAGCTATATCAGGTTATAGACCGATTTGAACCATACTTGGCACAGTTGTTAGATATAATAACAAAACACGTCGTGCAAAATTTCATTCTGATCGGATAAGAATTGCGCACGCTAGAGGCTAAAGAAGTCAAGACCCAACATCGGTTTATATGGCAGCTATATCAGGTTATGGACCGATTTGAACTTTACTTGGCGCAGTTGTTGGATATCATAACAAAACACATCTTGCAAAATTTCATTCTGATCGGATAAGAATTGCGCACTCTAGAGGCTCAAGAAGTCAAGACCCAAGATCGGTTTATATGGCAGCTATATCAAAACATGAACCGATATGGCCCATTTACAATACCAACCGACCTACACTAATAAGAAGTATTTGTGCAAAATTTCAAGCGGCTAGCTTTACTCCTTCGGAAGTTAGCGTGCTTTCGACAGACAGACGGACGGACGGACGGACAGACGGACGGACATGGCTAGATCGACATAAAATGTCACGACGATCAAGAATATATATACTTTATGGGGTCTCAGACGAATATTTCGAGTAGTTACAAACAGAATGACGAAATTAGTATACCCCCCATCTTATGGTGGAGGGTATAACAAACAGAATGACGAAATTAGTATACCCCCCATCTTATGGTGGAGGGTATAAAAAAAATTGAGGTATCTTAACCATTTTCACAGTAAAAGAAAAATTTTGGTAAATTTCGATTGAAAAAAAAAATGTGGGGTGCCATGCAAAAACCCATTATTAAAGCACGAAAGAGGGGGTTAACAAGCTTACGTTTAATAGTTATTACAACCATATGTAATAGCACGAATTAGTACTGTAGTGTTTAGCCGAACAATAATGAGTGATAACAATTACAAAACAGCATAACAACAAGAATGCCAAAGTGATTTTAGAAATAAGCATTGTTTTACAATTTATGTACCTCAAATTTGTTTTAAAGTAACATTTTTATCATTATAACACTGTTTTTTTCGTTATGTATGGAATATCGGATCAAATAAAACATCGTGTAAAGCACTTAGAAAAAGCGAGCAAATATGTTCAAACTGTAAAAACTACGGTTGACAAATGCCAACATTATGGCAAATAACCCAAAATCTGACGAACGTATATATGGGAGCTATATCTAATTCTATTGTAAAGCGATTCCGAGCAAACTTCTCAGAAAATGTCGTAGTCGTCGAGGAAAGCGTTTTGCAAAATTTTGGCAAGATGGATCAATATCGATCGATTTCCATGAAATTCACCAGTAATATTGAGAGTCAAGAGAAAATCGGTCATGCCGAATTTCGAAAAAATCTGTTAACAAAATACCATTTTATTCCAATACTGGAAATCGGACGAACATATATATGGGAGATAAATTTAAATCTGAACCGATTTTGACTAAACTCTATATGTATTGTGGTAGTCATCGGATAAGCGTTGTGCAATATTTTGGCATGATTGGTCAATAAATGTAAAAATAGCAAAAATTAAAGCTTTTGGAACCGAAAAAGGATGATCGAGGGACCGGTTTACATGGAAGATATATATCACACTAATTGGCACAGTTGTTGGAAGTTGTATCAGAACATCGCATGCTAAATTTCAGCCAAATCGGACAAAAATTGCGGCTTGTTAGCATACAAGAAGTAAAATCGGAAGATCGGTTTATGTGGTTATATCAGGTTATAGACCGTACTTGGCACAGTTGTCGAAAGTCGTAACAAAACACCGCATGCTCAATTTCAGCCAAAACGGACAACAATTGCGGCTTGTAGGGGCTCAAGAAGTAAATTTGGAAGATCGGTTATATGGGAGTTATATCAGGTTATAGATCGACTCGAACCGTACGATCTCGCCCTAACAAGGAAAAAAACTTTCGGCAGAGCCCGGCCAGGATTCGAACCTGGGACCACGGAGCAACGGCGAGAGCCATTGCCGTTGTCTTAGCGTTCGAAGCCATCAATACAACTTCCAACAGATGAACAAAATCAAGTGTAGTACGGAAGAAGTGTAATTTGATACATATTGAATGTCTGTCATTACACAAAAATATATGCATTGGAAAAAGTACAGCTAATAAGCAGGGCTGTCGAGCTTGGTTAATGTGGCAATTGTATCATAGATGCGTTTTCGCTATTAATACGATTCAAATACAACATACCAACGCACGGCCCTTGAAGCCACCACACCTAATATGGTTGAAAAGTCTTCTAACCAAAGACGAAACGCGTCCCATAGTGGTTGGTGTGTGTTGCTATGTTTGGCTTTCCTCTTCCATTTGCATTTCCGATCATACAGCTCGTCTCGAAAGAGAACAAACAAAAATTGAACAAGTAAAAGCGTGCTAAGTTCGGCCAGGAGGAATTTTATATACCCTCCACCATGGATTGCATTTGTGCCAACAACTGTGCCAAATATGGTTCAAATCGGATCATAACCTGATATAGCTGTCATATAAACCGATCTGGGGTCTTGACTTCTTGAGCCTCTAGAGTGCGCAATTCTTATCCGATTGGAATGAAATTTTGCACGACGTGTTTTGTTACGATATCCAACAACTGTGCCAAGTATGGTTTAAATCGGTTCATATCCTTATATAGCTGTCATATAAACCGATCTTGGGTCTTGACTTCTTGAGCCTCTAGAGGGCGCAATTCCTATCCCATTTGAATGAATTTTGGCACGTAGTATTTTGTTATGATATCCAACAAATGTGCCAAATATAGTTCAAATCGGTCCATAACCTGATATAGCTGTCATATAAACAGATCTGGGGACTTGACTTCTTGAGCCTCTAGAGTGCGCAATTCTTATACGATTGGAATGAAATTTTGCACGACGTGTTTTGTTACGATATCCAACAACTGTGCCAAGTGTGGTTCAAATCGGTCCATAACCTGAAATAGCTGCCGTATAAACCGATCTGGGGTCTTGACTTCTTGAGCCTCCAGAGTGCGCAATTCTTATCCGATTGGGATGAAATTTTGCACGACGTGTTTTGTTATGATATCCAACAACTGTGCCAAGTATAGTTTAAATCGGTACATAACCTGATATAGCTGCCATATAAACCGATCTTGGGTCTTGACTTCTTGAGCCTCTAGAGTGCGCAATTCTTATCCGATTTGAATGAATTTTTGCACGAAGTATTTTGTTATGATATCCAACAACTGTGCCAAGAATGGTTCAAATCTTTCTGTAACCTGATATAGCTGCCATATAAACCGATCTGGGATCTCGACTTCTTGAGCCTCTAGAGGTCGCAATTATTATCCGATTTGCCTGAAATTTTGTACGACGGACTCTCTCATGACCATCAACATACGTGTTTATTATGGTCTGAATCGGTCCATAGCCCGATACAGCTCCCATATAAATCGATCTCTCTATTTTACTTCTTGAGCTCACAAAGAGCGCAATTCTTATTCGAATTGGCTGACATTTTACACAGGTCTCCAACATATAATTTAATTGTGGTCCAAACTGGACCATATCTTGATATTGCTCTAATAGCAGAGCAAATTTTTTCCTATATCCTGTTTTGCCAAAAAAAGAGATGCCGGGAAAAGAACTCGACAAATGCGATCCATGGTGGAGGGTATATAAGATTCGGCCTGGCCGAACTTAGCACGCTTTTACTTGTTAATAATTTTTTTAACTTCTGTTCTAACGCACCCTTTTCTGGACGGACACTATGATTGCGGCTAATCGCATCGGTGAGATTATCAGTGTGATTATCTTAACATTATAGGTGTAGCTGAGACATGGCTGAAGCCTTATGTACCTACTAAGGCTGTTAGCATTTCTGGATATAAGTTTTTTTAGAGCTGATCGGAGAGGAATTTTTTTGTTATGATATCCAACAACTGTGCCAAATATAGTTCAAATCGGTCCATAACCTGATATAGCTGTCATATAAACAGATCTGGGGACTTGACTTCTTGAGCCTCTAGAGTGCGCAATTCTTATACGATTGGAATGAAATTTTGCACGACGTGTTTTGTTACGATATCCAACAACTGTGCCAAGTATGGTTCAAATCGGTCCATAACCTGAAATAGCTGCCGTATAAACCGATCTGGGGTCTTGACTTCTTGAGCCTCTAGAGTGCGCAATTCTTATCCGATTGGAATGAATTTTGACACGTAGTATTTTGTTATGATATCCAACAACTGTGCCAAGAATGGTTCAAATCTTTCTGTAACCTGATATAGCTGTCATATAAACAGATCTGGGGACTTGACTTCTTGAGCTTCTAGAGGGCGCAATTCCTATCCGATTTGGCTGAAATTTCGCAAGACGTTTTTTATTGTTACTTTCAACAACTATGTCAAATAAAATACAAGTCGGTTCATAACCTGATATAGCTGCCATATAAACCGATCTGGGATCTCGACTTCTTGAGCCTCTAGAGGTCGCAATTATTATCCGATTTGCCTGAAATTTTGTACGACGGATTCTCTCATGACCATCAACATACGTGTTTATTATGGTCTGAATCGGTCCATAGCCCGATACAGCTCCCATATAAATCGATCTCTCTATTTTACTTCTTGAGCTCACAAAGAGCGCAATTCTTATTCGAATTGGCTGACATTTTACACAGGTCTCCAACATATAATTTAATTGTGGTCCAAACTGGACCATATCTTGATATCGCTCTAATAGCAGAGCAAATTTTTTCCTATATCCTGTTTTGCCTAAGAAGAGATGCCAGGAAAAGAACTCGACAAATGCGATCCATGGTGGAGGGTATATAAGATTCGGCCTGGCCGAACTTAGCACGCTTTTACTTGTTAATAATTTTTTTAACTTTTGTTCTAACGCACCCTTTTCTGGACGGACACTATGATTGCGGCTAATCGCATCGGTAAGATTATCAGTGTGATTATCTTAACATTATAGGTGTAGCTGAGACATGGCTGAAGCCTTATGTACCTACTAAGGCTGTTAGCATTTCTGGATATAAGTTTTTTTAGAGCTGATCGGAGAGGGATGCGCGGGGGGTGTTGGTATGTATGTTTTAAATGCGAAAGTTCTCTTGTCATCTTCTGAGCCTAGCCATTGTAAAGCCTTGTTTTTAAGAATCAATTCTGTAATGGATGAATTAATTGTGGGAACTCTATATTTGCCGAATGGGGATTTAGATGCTTTTAAAAATGTGATTTCTGATATCGTTGCTAGATACTCTAATGTAATCATTTTAGGAGACCTTAACTGTGGTATTTTAGCTTCTAGAAAGTATTAACGTCTTAAATTATCATTAACTCGCTGCAATCTTTCCGTCCTGCACAACAACATTCCTACGCACTACGACTTAGGTCGAAACTCTCTATCTCTTATTGATTACACTCTTGTTAGTTGCACCGACTCCATGATTCAGAGCAGCCAGTTCAACTTTCCTGCACCTAATTCTAAACATGCATTCATGCTTTTGCAATATGGACTACCAACCAGCAGAAATACTTTTACCACCATAAGATGGAGGGTATACTAATATCGTCATTCTGTTTGTAACTACTCGAAATATTCGTCTGAGACCCCATAAAGTATATATATTCTTGGTCGTCGCGAGATTTTATGTCGATCTAGCCATGTCCGTCCGTCTGTCCGTCCGTCCGTCTGTCTGTCGAAAGCACGCTAACTTCCGAAGGAGTAAAGCTAGCCGCTTGAAATTTTGCACAAATACTTCTTATTGGTGTAGGTCGGTTGGTATTGTAAATGGGCCATATCGGTCCATGTTTTGATATAGCTGCCATATAAACCGATCTTGGGTCTTGACTTCTTGAGCCTCTAGAGTGCGCAATTCTTATACGATTGGAATAAAATTTTGCACGACGTGTTTTGTTATGATATCCAACAACTTTGCCAAGTATGGTTCAAATCGGTTCATAACCTGATATAGCTGTCATATAAACCGATCTGGGGTCTTGACTTCTAGAGCCTCTAGAGTGCCCAATTCTTATCCGATTGGGATGAAATTTTGCACGACGTGTTTTGTTATGATATCCAACAACTGTGCCAAGTATAGTTTAAATCGGTACATAACCTGATATAGCTGCCATATAAACCGATCTTGGGTCTTGACTTCTTGAGCCTCTAGAGTGCGCAATTCTTATCCGATTTGAATGAAATTTTGCACGACGTATTTTGTTATGATATCCAACAATTGTGCAAAGTATGGTTCAAATCGGTTCATAATCTGGTATAGCTGCCATATAAACCGATCTTGGGTCTTGATTTCGTGAGCCTCTAGAGTGCGCAATTCTTATCCGATTGGAATGAAATTTTGCACGACGTGTTTTGTTATGATATCCAACAACTAGAGGTCGCAATTATTATCCGATTTGCCTGAAATTATGTACTACGGATCCTCTCATGACCATCAACATACGTGTTTATTATGATCTGAATCGGTATATAGCCCGATACAGCTCACATATAAATCGATCTCTCTATTTTACTTCTTGAGCCCACAAAGGGCGCAATTGTTATTCGAATTGGCTGACATTTTACACAGGTCTCCAACATGTAATAATATTATAATAGCAGAGCAAATCTTTTCTTATATCCTTTTTTGCCTAAGAAGAGATGCCGGGAGAAGAACTCGGCAAATGCGATCCATGGTGGAGGGTATGTAAGATTCTGCCCGGCCGAACTTAGCACGCTTTTACTTGTTTCAAATCTTTTCGTGATTAAGGCTCTTTCAATATAAAAAGTTTGGTAAACGATATATTGCTTACTGACTTTTCGTCCATTTACCGTACTAATGATACGAACTTACAGCTATCAGTTTTAAATGAAACTCTCTCTCTCTCTCTCTCTCTCTTTGGTTTAACAATCATGTTTCTGAAAAAATAAAAATAATTAGATATTGCAAACCAGAATGTTACAATAATAATGATATGCGGCTAGCTGTCCTTAACAGAGATTTGGCATATCGCGCTTCTATTGAAGAAACCTCTCCCAGTAATGATTTGCGGTATAAGAGATACAAGGCTATGGCTCGTAGTACTACAAGAAGGGTTAAACGTTCATATAGCGCTTGCCTTTTTGCTGGTTCCACAGATTCGAGAGAATAGTGGTCTAAAATGCGCTCCGAATCAAGCCTGCCGTTAGTCTTGGTTCGGTTATATGTGCTAGCAACTGTGATATAGATACTAATATCGTCATTCTGTTTGTAACTACTCGAAATATTCGTCTGAGACCCCATAAAGTATATATATTCTTGGTCGTCGCGACATTTTATGTCGATCTAGCCATGTCCGTCCGTCCGTCTGTCTGTCGAAAGCACGCTAACTTCCGAAGGAGTAAAGCTAGCCGCTTGAAATTTTTCACAAATACTTCTTATTAGTGTAGGTCGGTTGGTATTGTAAATGGGCCATATCGGTCCATGTTTTGATATAGCTGCCATATAAACCGATGTTGGGTCTTGACTTCTTAAGCCTCAAGAGTGCGCAATTCTTATACGATTGGAATAAAATTTTGCACGACGTGTTTTGTTATGATATCCAACAACTTTGCCAAGTATGGTTCAAATCGGTTCATAATCTGGTATAGCTGCCATATAAACCGATCTGGGGTCTTGACTTCTAGAGCCTCTAGAGTGCGCAATTCTTATCCGATTGGGATGAAATTTTGCACGACGTGTTTTGTTATGATATCCAACAACTAGAGGTCGCAATTATTATCCGATTTGCCTGAAATTATGTACTACGTGTCCTCTCATGACCATCAACATACGTGTTTATTATGATCTGAATCGGTAGCGTGCTAAGTTCGGCCGGGCCGAATCTTATATACCCTCCACCATGGATCGCATTTGTTGTGTTCTTTTCCCGGCATCTCTTCTTAGGCAAAGAAGGATATAAGAAAAGATTTGCTCTGCTATTAGAACGATATCAAGATATGGTCCGGTTTGGACCACAATTAAATTATATGTTGGAGACCTGTGTAAAATGTCAGCCAATTCGAATAAGAATTGCGCCCTTTGGGGGCTCAAGAAGTAAAATAGGGAGATCGATTTATATGGGAGCTGTATCGGGCTATAGACCTATTCAGACCATAATAAACACGTATATTGATGGCCATGAGAGGATCCGTCGTACAAAATTTCAGGCAAATCGGATAATAATTGCGACCTCTAGAGGATCAAGAAGTCAAGACCCCAGATCGGTTTATATGACAGCTATATCAGGTCATGGACTGATTTGAACCATACTTGGCACAGTTATTGGATATTATCACAAAATACGTCGTGCAAAATTTCATTCCAATCGGATAAGAATTGCGCACTCTAGAGGCTAAAGAAATCAAGACCCAAGATCGGTTTATATGGCAGCTATATCAAAACATGGACTGATATGGCCCATTTACATTACCAACCGACCTACTTTAATAAGAAGTATTTGTGCAAAATTTCAAGAGTCTAGCTTTACTCCTTCGGAAGTTAGCGTGCTTCCGACAGACAGACGGACGGCCGGACGGATGGACGGACAGACGGACGGACATGGCTAGATCGACATAAAATGTCGCGACGATCATGAATACATATACTTTATGGGGTCTCAGACGAATATTTCGAGTAGTTACAAACAGAATGACTAAATTTTTAAAATTCTTTAACAATTTCCATTTGTCACATACCTCTTGTAGACTTCTAATGTCATTTTTATTAAATCGCCCGCAGTATGTAGTCTGCCATGGTCGTGCTTCTAATGTTAATTCTATTTCTACTGGTGTACCCCAAGGTTCTGTCTTGGGACTTGGTTCTTGTATACAACATGTAGACCTAGCAATATATGCCGATGATTTTCAGTCGTTAAGTACAACTGACTCTGGTACGTTAGAAAGTTGCATCTTGAACCTTGATAAAGATGTTGGACGAGTTTGTCAATGGGCTTGGTCCAATAACTTAACAATAAACATTGGTAAAACAAAATGCGTGGTATTCAATAGCTCACGTCATCAATACTCTCTTCAAAATATTATTGTTCAAAACAACGTTGTCACATCGACTGATACTATGACCTCATTGGGCTTTGTAATTGATTCTGATATTGTATTTTCCTTTCATATTACACATATATACTCCAAACTAAACTTTATGCTTAAAAAGCTCTACAATTTGAATTTTATTTTACCCACACAAATAAAATATATGCTGGCTTATTCGTTGCTGATGCCTCATATATTGTATGGTGCAGAGGTATATTCCGGACCAAATAGGACTAATCTACGTAGGCTTCAAAAGTGTTTCCATAGCATACTACGGTAAGTTTATGGTCGTCGTTGTAGATGAGACTACGAATAATTTGCGAAACAATTACTTGGATGTTCTTTTGAGCACTTTCTTAATATTAGATGCCTCTGCTTTTTCTTCAATATCCTTAAGTACCGTGAACCCAGTTACCTTCTTCCTTACTTTAAATTCTAGCATTCAACCCGGAATTCTCAAATTCGTATTGAAAGTTTCAATCATGTTGTATTTGAGAGATCATTTGTAATACGCTTGTCAAGGCTATGGAATACTCTTCCCACTATTCTTAAACACATCTTAGTATGTCAAAAAACTTTAAAGTCTAAGCTAATCCAACATTTCTTATAGGCAACTCAATTGAATTCGTTCTCATCACTGATGATATCTCACATTTGCTGTTTTTTCTTAGTGTATGAATCGATAATTGTGCGTTAGACTATGTTACAAATTTCTTTAAAAAAACAATTTTGTTCAACATTCAACAAATTTGTTAGTTATTTATTTTAGTGATAGTATTATATTAGATTTTAATATTGATTTTTGTGTTATGAAAACTAGAAAATTTTTAAATATAACAATGTAAAGCCCCGATGGGTGAAGTTTGATTAATAAACCAGTAAGGAAGGGCAAAAGTCGGGCGGTGTCGACTGTATAATACCCTACACCTGCTCCATAAGTACAATGTGCGACCTATATCCAATTCCGAACCAATTTTGATGGATCTCGGCGAGGAAATATGTTCAAACTGTAAAAACTATGGTTGGCAAATGACAACATTTTAGCAAATAACCCAAAATTTGACGAACGTATATATGGGAGCTATATCTAATTCTGAAGCGATTCCGAGCAAACTTCTCAGATAATGTGGTAGTCGTCGAGGAAAGCGTTGTGCACAATTTTGGCAAGATTGGTCAATAAATGCGCTTGCAGTGGCTCTTAAAGTGAAAATCTGGGCCGATTTCTATGAAATTCACCAGCTATATTGAGAGTCATAAGAAAATCCTTCCTGCAAAATTTCGACAGAATCGGATAACAAACGATCACTTTTTTGCAATATTTCTCAAAATCAGACGAATACATATATATATGAGCTATATCTAAATCTGATCCGATTTGTAGTAAACTCCTCAGATACTGTGGCAGTCGTCGAGGAAAGCGTTTTGCAAATTTTATATATATATATATATATATATATATCTATATATATATATATATATATATATATATATATAAAATTTGCAAAACGCTTTCCTCGACGACTGCCACAGTATCTGAGGAGTTTACTACAAATCGGATCAGATTTAGATATAGCTCATATATATATGTATTCGTCTGATTTTGAGAAATATTGCAAAAAAGTGATCGTTTGTTATCCGATTCTGTCGAAATTTTGCAGGAACCGATTCCACGAAATTCAACAGTAATATTGAGAGTCAAGAGAAAATCCCTCCTGCCAAATTTCGGGAAAATCGGTTGACAAATGGTCATTTTATTTCAATGTTACTGGAAATCGGACGAACATATATATGGGAGATATATCTAAATCTGAACCGATTTTGACCAAACTTTATGTATATTGTGGTAGTCATCGAGGAAGGCGTTGTGCAATATTTTGGCAAAATTGGTCAATAAATGTGCTTGCAGTGGCTCTAGGAGTGAAAATCGGGCGATATATAGATATAAAAGCTATATCTAAATCTGAACCGATTTTCAATTCATCAGTAATGTCGTCAGTCGTAAAAAAATCGTTCCTGCCTAATTTCGTGAGAATTGGTTAACAAATGACCATTTTATTGCATTATTACTGAAAATCGGACGAACCTATATATGGTAGCTATATCCTGATCTTAACCGATTTTTTCCAATTTCAATAGGCTTCGTTTCTAGGCCGAAAAACATGCCTATATCAAATTCGAAGACGATCGGATGAAAACTGCGACCTGTACTTTGTACACAAATTAATATGGACAGACAGACGGACATTGCTAAATCGAATCAGAAAGTGATTCTGAGTCGATCGGTATACTTATCAATTGGGTCTATCTCTCTTCCTTTTGGGTGTTACAAACTAATCCACTTAGTTAAAATACCCTGTACCACAGTAGTTGTGTGGGGTATAAAAATGAATGAATTAATCTATTGGTTGCCCAAAAAGTAATTGCGGGTTTATCATATAGTCGGCGTTGACAAATTTTTTCACAGCTTGTGACTCTGTAATTGCATTCTTTCTTCTGTCGGTTATCAGCTGTTGCTTTTAGCTTGCTTTAGAAAAAGAGTGTAACAAAATTATATTTGATTAAAGTTCATTTAAGTTTTATTAAAAATGCATTTACTTTCTTTTAACAAATCCGCAATTACTTTTTGGGCAACCCAATATATATATAATAAGAGCGTGCTAAGTTCGGCCTGGTCGATTCTTAAATACCCTCCACCATGGATCGCAATTGTCGAGTTCAATGCGCAGTATCCTTTTTAAGGCAAACAAAGAATATTGAATAAGAACTGTAATGCTATCGGAGCTTTTTCAAGTTATACCCCGATCCGGACCATAAATGAATGCTGAACTTTGTAGAAGTCATGTAATACTTCAGTTCATTCTGATAAGAATTGCACCTTGTGGGGGCTCAAGAGCAAAATAGGGACATCAGTTTATATGGGAGCTGTATCAAGCTATTATTCGATTCAGACCATATTAGACACGTATGTTGAAGGGCATGAGAGAAGCCGATGCACAAAATTTCTGCCATATCGGATGAGAATTGCGCCTTCTAGAGGCTCAAGAAGTCAAGATCCCAGATCTGTTTTTATTGCAGCTATATCCGTTTAGGTACCGATTTGCACCCTACCAAGCACAGTTATTGGAAGTCATAACGGAAAACCTCATGCAAAATTTCAACCAAATCGGATGAGAATTGCCCGCTCTATTGGCTCAAGAAATCAAGATCCAAGATCGGTTTATATGAGAGCTATACCAGATTATGAACCGATTTAGATCTTATTTAACAGAGTTATTGGAAGTGATACCGCAACACTACGTGCAAAATCTCAGTCAAATCGGACTTGAATTGCGTCCTCTAGAAGCTCAAGAAGTCAAGACCCGAGATCGGTTTATATGGCAGCTATATCAAAACATGGATCGATTTGAACTATACTAAGCGCAGTTATTGGAAGTGATGCCAAAACACAACATGCGAAATTTCAGTCATATCGGATAAAAATTGTGCTCAAGAAGTCAAGACCCAAGATCGGTTTATATGGCAGCTCTATCAAAACAAAACAGATTTGGCCTATTTACAATACCAACCGACCTTCACTAATAAATAAATAAAAAATTCAACCGGCTAGCTTTAATCCTTCGAAAGTTAGCGTTCTTTCGACAGACAGGCGGACGGACATGGCTAGATCGACTTAAAATGACATGACGATCAAGAATATATGTGCTTTTTGGGGTCTCAGACGAACATTTCGAGGTGTTACAAACAGAATGACGAATTTAGTATACCCCCATCCAATGGTGGAGGGTATAAAAATGAATTTGTGTTTGTTTGTATGTTTGTCTGTATGTTTGTTTGTTTGTTTGTTTGTTTGTGGGTTTGTAAATTTGTTTGTTCCGTATAGATTCAAAACGGCTAAACCGATTTCTTTGAAATTTTCACAGATTGTGGGGAGTGGTCCGGAAGGAGCAAAAGGCTATATAATTTTTTGATATCGCAAGGGGGACTGACCCTCCTAATTATCCCAAAAGTACCACTCAAAACTGAAAGTGGACCGATTGGGACAATATGGGACTTAAATGAAAGGTATTCAAGAGTAGAGTACGATGTCCATATTAAAAATTGAGTCCAAATAATTGGGGGACCGCCTCGGCCCCAAAACCCCCAAATTGGTTTATAGGACGATAATGACAATATGGGGCTCGAATGAAAGGTATTCGCGAGTAGATTACGAAAATGGCCAGGAAGAAGGTATAGGCTATGTCATTTGTTGATTTTGAAAGGGGGGAATCCTCCCCTGTTACCACAAAAACGCCACCCAAAATCAAAAGTTCACCGATATTGGAGATTAGAAAGCAAAAGCAATAAAAAACTTGGGTTCAGGTATCCAAGGGGTAGCCCAAGCCTAAAAACTGCTCCAAATATACATATTGGACGTATACATCAATATAGGACTCAAATGAAAGGTATTCGGCAGTAGACTACGAAAATGACATAAACAAGAAAAAACGTGCTAAGTTCGGCCGAGACGAATCTTATATACCCTCCACCATGGATCGCATTTGTCGAGTTCTTTTCCCGGCATCTCTTCTTAGGCGAAAAAGGATATGAGAAAAATTTGCTCTGTTATTAGAGCGATATCAAGATATGATCCGGTTTGGACCACAATTAAATTATTGCATATGTTGGATACCTGTGTAAAATTTCAACCAATTCGAATAAGAATTGCGTCCTTTGGGGGCTCAAGAAGTAAAATAGAGAGATCGATTTATATGGGAGCTGTATCAGGCTAAAGACCGATTCAGACCATAGCAAACAGGTATGTGGATGGTCAAGAGAGGTTCCGTCGTACAAAATTTCAGGCAAATCGGATAATAATTGCGACCTATACAGGCTCAAGAAGTCAAAATCCCAGATCGGTTTATATGGCAGCTATATCAGGCTATGAACCGATTGGAAACTTATTTGACACAGTTGATGAAAGTAAGATTAAAATACAATACGTCATGCAGAATTTCAGCCAAATCGGATGGAAATTGCGCCCTCTAGAAGCACAAGAAGTCAAGTCCCCAGATCTGTTTATATGACAACTATATCAGGTTATTAACCGATATGAACCATGCTTGGCACAGTTGTTGTTGTAAGAATTGCGCACTCTAGAGGCTCAAGAAGTCAAGACTCAAGATCGGTTTATATGGTAGCTATATCAAAACATAGACCGATATGGCCCATTTACAATACCAACTGACCTACACAAATAAGAAGTATTTGTGCAAAATTTCAAGCGGCTAGCTTTACTCCTTCGGAAGTTAGCGTGCTTTCGACAGACAGACGGACGGACGGACATGGCTAGATCGACATAAAATGTCGCGATCAAGAATATATATACTTTATGGGGTCTCAGACGAATGTTTCGAGTAGTATGAATGAAATTAGTATTCCCCCATCCTATGGTGGAGGGTATGAAAACGAGGTCCAAGTAATTGATAGTCGCCCCATCCCCGATAAGCTCCCCAAATGGGAATACTACTCAATCATAGCTTGATGAAACACAAATGATAGACATTTGAGAGCAGATTACGAATATGACATTAAACTTTGTGTCCAAGAACCTAGGTGGTGTTTTACCTCCTAAAATCGCCATAGGTTATTTGACAACAACAATGGGGATCAAGTGACTGGTATTTTTAAGCGGAGTGCGTCATTCAAATTTGTGCTCAAGTGGCAGATGGAGTGACGCGCCCCACACCAAACGCCTCTATGCACCAATCATGAAAATATGAGGTTAAATTAAAGGTATAAGGTTGTGTACTGCGAATTTGATATCATTATTCTACTCATATATCTAGCGGACCTTGCAGGACACTGTGTGATTTAATTAATGTGGACGCCGCCAAAGCCCCGAAATTATAACATTCAACGTGAATGGAGGAGTTTCCTTAAAGATAGGGTTGCAACCATTGTTAGCTCACCGATAGACGAGACCAAACGACGTGTTGCTGGGCAATACTTTCTTGTTCCAGGGTTTTACACGGTAAGAACTATCGCCACCGAACCAAATATATACGCTGTCAAATTATTTTTTTTACCACAGAAAATCGTTTAATATGGCATTTTAATATGATTTAAAAACAAGTAAAAAAGCGTTAAGTTCGGCCGGGCCGAACTTTGGATACCCACCACCTCGGGTATATATGTAAACCTACTATCATGAAAATCCGGTGTAAATTGCATTCCTTATGTCCCATAGCAGTTATATCAAAAATATGTTTCGATTTGTACCAATTATTGTACTAATAAGTACAAGTCATTATTCAATTGTGTATAACAAAATATTGGTCTTTTTAGAAGCTATAACTAAATATAAACCGAACTTAAACATATGCGACACGAATGTCGAAAATTTAAACACAACGCACTGTCCCAAATCTCGGCGAAATCGGATAATAAATGCGCCTTTTATGGGGCCAAAACCTTAAATCGAGAGATCGGTCTATATGGCAGCTATATTCAAATCAGCACCGATCTAGGCCACATTGAATGGATGAAGGATGTCGAAGACCCCAACGCAACTCACTGTCTCAAATTTCGGCAAAATCGGACGATAAATGCGCCAATTATGGCCCCAAAACCAAAAACCGAAAGATCGATCTATATGGCAGCTATATCCAAATCTAAACCGATCTGGGCCAAACTAACGAAGGATGTCGAGGGGCTTAACAGAACTCACTGTCCCAAATTTCAGCAAAATCGGATAATGAATGTAGCTTTTATGGGCTTAAGACCCTAAATCGGAGGATCGGTCTATATGGCAGCTATAACCAAATCTGGACCGATCTAGGCCAAACTAACGAAGGAAGTTCAGAGGCTTAACGCAGCTAACTGTCCCAAATTTTAGCAAAATCGGATAATAAATCTGGCTTTTATTGGCCTAAGACCCTAAATCGGCGGATCGGTCTATATGGGGGCTATATCAAGATATAATCCGATAAAGCCCATCTTCGAACTTAATCTGCTTATGGACAAAAAAAGAATCTATGCAAAATTGCAGCTGAATATCTCTACTTTTTAAAGACTGTAGCGTGATTTTAACAGACAGACGGACGGACACGTCTAGATCGTCTTAGATGTTTACGCTGATCAAGAATATATATACTTTATTGGGTCGGAAATGGATATTTCGATGTGTTGCAAACGGAGTGACAAAATGGATATACCCCCATCCTTCGGTGGTGGGTATAAAAATATTAATTTTAATAGTGAAAATTATAAATATTTCAAAACCAGTAAGGAAGGGCAAAAGTCGGATCATGCCAACTGTATAATACCGCACACCTACCTTTAAAGTGCGATGTGGGAGCTGTATCCAATTCTGAATCAAGTTTGGTGGACCTCAGCTGAAGTTTTCAAATGGGTTATTAAACAATCCGTATCAAATTTGGAGCAAATACGACCATGTTCAATATGTAATTACTACGGTTGACAAATGACAACATTATTGGAAATTACAATAAATATGACGAACATATATATTGTAGCTATATCTTAATCTGAAACGATTTCGAGCAAACTTCTCAGATATTGTTGTAGTCATTGAGGAAAGCGTTGTTCAAAATGTTGCCAAATTGTTCAATAAATGCGCTTGCTGTGACTGTAGAAGTTAAAATCAATTACCATTAAATTCACCACTAATGTTGAGAGTCAAAAAAAAAATCATTTATGCGAAAGTTTGCGAGAATCGGTTAAAAATTAGGAATTTATTGCAATATTAGTCCAAATCTGACGAACTTATATAGAATATAATATCTTGCAAACTTTTTACATATTGTGGTAGTCGTAGGGGAAAGGGCTGTACAACATTTTTGCAAGATTGGTCAATTAATGCGCTTGCAGTATATATATATATATATATATATATATATATATATATATATATATATATTTATATATATATATATATATATATATATATATATATATATATATATATATATATATATATATATATATATATATGTATGTGTACTGAGACTTTTGGGGACACTTTTCCTATCTACCGGTACTTTTGAGAACATTTTGGCTTTTTGGGGACAGTCCTCAAAAGTTTTGTCATGTACCGTGACTTTCGGGGACACTGGACTTTCGAGGACATTTTAAAAAAAAATTAGTTTATTGGTTCGTTTGAAAGCTCTATTATTATTAATTATAAAATTATTATTTTTTTTCATATGTATACGCTATTTCCATCCTTTTTTTCCATTTTAAAATTATTTTTCTCAACCCAGGGTTGCCATCCTCGTTACTAATTATCACGGGTACAACGCCGTTGAACTACAAACATTTCATGTGGCTTTGTACTCAAGTGTCCTCATAATACCCGATACATTGCAAGGAAAAATGTCCCCGATTGTAACGGAGTACATATATATAAATATGTATTCATAAATATTAATTGCGACATGGACGACAATGTTCTACTCATTTACTTAGTGGTCGATTTTAGAGGAAACGATTATGGTTATAAAGACACAGCTAATTAAACATATTAACATTTCTATTTGTGTTTAAAATGTCAAAAAATACATTCTTGAAAGGATAGACAAATAGAACACTATAAGTGTGTTCGCGTACTTTTCAATATTGGTAGGTCACTATAGGTCAGTTCGCGTATTGTTTCAGTAATATTTACAGAAGAATGAATGCGACCTGTACCTTGATTACAAGAAAACATGGACAAACAGACAAACGCACATAGTTAAATCGAATCAGGAAGTAGTTCAAGCCAATCGGTATGCTTAATGGAATTTTTTTAGCTTTGCAAATAAAAGCACTAATTATCACGGGTACAACGCCGTTGAACTACAAACATTTCATGTGGCTTTGTACTCAAGTGTCCTCATAATACCCGATACATTGCAAGGAAAAATGTCCCCGATTGTAACGGAGTACATATATATAAATATGTATTCATAAATATTAATTGCGACATGGACGACAATGTTCTACTCATTTACTTAGTGGTCGATTTTAGAGGAAACGATTATGGTTATAAAGACACAGCTAATTGAACATATTAACATTTCTATTTGTGTTTAAAATGTCAAAAAATACATTCTTGAAAGGATAGACAAATAGAACACTATAAGTGTGTTCGCGTACTTTTCAATATTGGTAGGTCACTATAGGTCAGTTCGCGTATTGTTTCAGTAATATTTGCAGAAGAATGAATGCGACCTGTACCTTGATTACAAGAAAACATGGACAAACAGACAAACGCACATAGTTAAATCGAATCAGGAAGTAGTTCAAGCCAATCGGTATGCTTAATGGTATTTTTTTAGCTTTGCAAATAAAAGCACTAAGTTATAATACTCTGTTCCACGGTTGTGGTGTGGGGCTTAAATATTTTAATATGTATACTTAAAATTGCTTTGTCATGGATATTATTTAAGAATCCCTTACTTAACTAAATTGTGTTGTGGAAAAAATTTTGGTTTTAAGGTGGGTATTAACTTCGTACACCAGGGAAATTTTTACAAAACGTTGTTTCACTATTTGTTGAACCTCAATGAAGTCTACTCTCATTTTTGATCTCATATGAAAACACCGTCAAACATATGATCCACCACCAAAATTTACTTTGCTAAACTGTATTGTTTGTGTAGTTATATTATAAAAAATAAAAATGTAAGAGCTATATTTGCCAACAACAACTGTTTATTGAAACGACAATGATCGAAAAAGCGACTAAAACTCTTTTGTTATCATGTTGTCCCAAGTTGAAAAGCGCTTCGTCCACGCTTTTAGAGAAAGCTAGTTTTTCACTCAATAAAGAACTTAGTACCACAAATGAAAATGTTTTCACAGATTTTTTTCACTATTTTTTTTTATATGGAGTTTCACTGTGAAAACTGAAGTTAATACGCACCTTTAGAAAAAAATTCCTACTAAAACATACCCAAATGTCGAAGCGATTTCAATTTTTTCAATTGCAAATCACTTTTTAGTAGTCTTTTCATTTTTCACTGCAATTTTTGCTTGTATTTTCACAGTTTCTTTTGGGAACTTCTCGATTTCAACCCCCTTTTTAAATATTTCTAATTTGACAAAGAAGTTTCATTGTCTTTTCTCAATATCCGAAATCCCATCAGTTTCTTTTCGTCTATAGGGGGCTATACCGAAATCTGCACCGATCTGGGTCAAATTAGGCTAGGATTTTGAGTGGCCTTATATACAGTTATGTGCAAAAAAATAGGGACAACAGATAGACGGACAAATAAAGGATTCCAAAGCGAGTAAAACGACAGCTAAATCGATTCTTTATAGAATTTTTTTAATGCACCGCCATTGCAAAAACGATTTTTGTTACGAAAATGTCAAACATGTACTGATATTTAACAAGAAAGCTCTATTGCTACAAGCAGTCCAATTTTTAGTTGTGCAAAATAATAGGAACACTTCGGGTTTTAAAACAAAAATCACAAAACTAGAAAAAAGGAAGGCAAGTTTTGAGTTACAAGTGCAGCCAAATTGTGTTCTAACAGCGTTGTTGTAACTTAACAATCTCTTGTGCTTAATAAAGGCTTGGACCATCCTGGGCATAGAGTCGGTTCAGTTCAGGCGAACCGAAACTGATATAATTAATTGCAAATGCAAATTTTGCCCATGAACACTCCATTGAGGAACAGGGGCAAACTTCTCACATATCAATGAGTGCAGTCTGATTCAAGTTTAAGCTCAATGATAAGGGACCTCCTTTTTATAGCCGAGTCCGAACGGCGTGCCGCAGTGCGACACCTCTTTTGATGAGAATTTTTTCATGGCTAAGTACCTCACAAATGTCGCCAGCATTAGGAGGGGATAACCACCGCTGAAAATTTTATGATGGTCACGCCAGGATTCGAACCCGGGCGTTCAGCGTCATAGGCGGACATGCTTACCTCTGCGCTACGGTGGCCTCCAATAATTAACTACGGAGCTAAAATGGTTAACCAAAATTCATGGGAATTGAAATGAAGTATTCCCCTTATATGAGTTTTAATGATATACCAAACATTTTCAATCGAATTTAGATTCGGAGACTTTGGGGGCCACCACAGAACAGACATTTTATTGCTTCTATACCTAGGTTGTCTATATTAAGAAGTGTGCTTAAGGCTCTTATCCGGTTGGAAAATTTATCCGACTTGCCTACAGTCTTCAGATAATCCAAGGACACAATTCTGTCAATTTTCAAAATAATTTGTAGATATAACGATATCCTATATACAATACAAGAGGTCCACTTTATTGTATAGAAACATTCCCCTAACCACGATAATTCTACCGAGATGTTTGATAGTTTAAACGGTGTACTTGGGGTTTGCAGAGGCTTGAGCCGGTCTCATTACATGATATTATCCCCTACTTAGGCTATTCAAAATAATTTTTATTTATCAACCAAAAAATATTGCGCCATCCTTTTTGTGGCGAGTTGAAAATATCATATTTGATATATCCAATATATCAACCTTTGTTGAGTAATCTATTTTGACAACATAGGCGTCATTTTTATTCATAAACTTTTAAGAAATTAGAGTTTTTCGAAGAATTTAAGTAACAACTTTTACATTTACCAAATTTTTTTTTTTTTGTTTAGACGATGTAAACAGTTTTTTGTTCTAAAAGTTCAACATTCCGCCTCATAATTTTCGGTTTCTTGACGCAAGTTTCTAATTTGAGGATCCATTTCACAGCATTTTCCACAAGAATTTGCGAAACCGTATGCAATTCTGCAACTTTATGGTTGTAATTTCTCAAGTTTAGTAACTTTTGAATATTTTTTCTTGTAACTACGGTACAGTACCTCGTTCTGCCTATATTTGCCTAGGGTCTTCTTTATGGTCTTCAGCCCATAAAAGCCGCAATTTTTGTCCGATTTCGCTGAAATTTGAAGCAATGAGTTGTACTAAGAACTTTGGCATCCGGTCTGAATATGGTGCATATCGGTCTATATTTACATATAGCTGCCATATAGACCGATCTGCCGATTTTGGGTCTAAAGCCCATAACAGGCGCATTTATTGTCTGCTTTCACTGAAATTTTAAACAGTAACGTTTAGCCTTTGGATATACTGTTTTAGTTTGGCTCAGATCGGTCAGGATTTGGGTATAGCTGTCATCTAGACCGATCTCCCGATTTACTGCTGATTTAAGGTCTTGGGACCATAAAAGGCGCAATTATTGTCCGATTTCGCTGAAATTTGAAACAGTGAGTTGTGTTAAGTCAGTTGATATCCTTGTTTAATTTGGCTTAGATCGGTCCAAATTTGGATATAGCTGCCATATAGACCGATCTTCCGATTTAAGGTCTTGGGCCCATAAAAAGCGCATTTATTGTTCGATTTTACTGAAAATCTGGACAGTGAGTAGTCTTAGGCCATTTAGTATCTGTTTTTAATTTGGCTCAGATCGGTCTAGATTTGGATATAGCTGCCTTATAGACCGATCTCTGGATTTAAGATCCTGGACCCATAATAGGCGCATTCATAGTCCGATTTCGCTGAAATTTGAAACAACAAGTTGTGTTAGGTATCATGACATCATTGTGCAATTTGGCATAGATCGGTCTGGATTTGGATATAGCTGCCAAATGATCGATGTTGTTGTTGTAGTAGCCACATTTGCATGTGGAGATGGGTGGCGATCCTCGTCAAGCTCTTTCAAGATGAGCAAGCTCGTTCCGGTCCAAAGGACCAATCGCCGCGGGAACACAAATAGATCGATCTCTCAGTTTGAGGTCTTGGCTCCATAAAAGGCGCATTTATTGTTCGATTTCGCTGAAATTTAGTTTAATTTAATTAATTTAAATTTAATTTTAGCCTTTCGACATCATTTTATCGGTCCATATTTGGATTTTGCTTCCAAAAAGACCCATTTTGTTCTAAAAATGTCCGTGTCAAATTTGGTCCAAATCGGACCATATTTCGAAATAGCTGCGATGAGTGCATGAATTATGAATTTTTCACCGGACTATTACGAAAGGTGGTTTAGTTATATACTCGAGGTGGTGGGTATCCAAAGTTCAGCCCGGCCGAACTTAATGCGTTTTCTCATTGTTTTGTGTTCTTTCTCATTGCCTAATCTTTCTTCGGACACAATGGACCTAAGTTCCCAGAGTAAAGCAGATAGCCATTGAGCTTGTTCTACAGGTGTCATTGTATAACATAAGATTAATAACCATAACAGCAGTGAACACAAACATCAATTTATAAAATGTTTATTTTGAAGTTTACATTTTTGTAAGGCGAATTCAAAAACTAATTGACATAAAATTTTATCAGCTGGGTTGATGAGACCCTCTGATAAATACGCCTTGGATGATTCTAAATGTTTATTTCGATATCGACTTTCGCCTAATCGATTAGTTGACTTTGTGTAAAAAAATCGAGGTTCACTATCACTGATTAAAAAGTGGAATAATCGATTTATAGGTCGATTTGGTCTCATAACAATGTACCCCAATTTTTTGCCAAAATTATATCGCTAATGGGAGCTTTAACAGTTTTTGGACAAACTCAATGGCAAAACAGAATGAAGACCGAAACAGAATGAGCGCAATGAGTATTATTTTGAGTG